>NC_083878.1:96391877-96456877 GCF_032452875.1 Bos javanicus
ATATTGTTATACTGTTTGACTTATTTAAAAAAAACTGTGATAAACAATATTTTGTTGTATTGTTGCATTCATGCTATAGGTCTTGACTATAAAGTGAAATTAATTATTTTCACTGAATTGATTTTTTTCTAAATATATAAAGTTTGTAAAGAAAAGTAAATATTAATTTCTCTTGCTTAAATTTCAAGATTTATTTGAGTTGAAGATGTCATTTGAGGAAGTGAGGTGGGATCCAAACAAAAATGATGAATTGCTTACCCATAACTTAGTTTTTTTTTATTTTCTCATGATCTAGAAATGATTTTTATATATGGCAGAGAAACATTTATAAATGCTCAATAATACCATGTAATGTGTAGGATTATGGGATAAATGTTACTGCTCATGTTCACATTAAAACTACACATTGTCAAATTATGCTTAAGTTTCTTCACTTAGGACATATTTATGTTGGTGAACACAGAGGAAAATGCATACTACTATACACATTGCTTGGAGGAGTGTAAACTAGCACAAAATTTCAGATCATTTTAGAAAAAAATCTTGAAAACCTTAGAAAGATTTTTTTCCCAAATATTTTGCCTTTAGGAATTAACACTAAGGAATTAGTCAGGCATACATAAAGATATACATACACAGATGATCCCCACAGAACATCTTCCCTTTGTCCTCCCTATACCCCTCCACATGGCTGCTCACTCTTGGGTTCTCTCTCTCAGATTTTTCTTAGTGTGAATTTTGAGCCATACTACATAAGATAGAATAGTAGAATCCCAAACTTGACCAACCCTGTCATGACCAATCCTGTCCCATTCTTACCTCCATTATCTTTTTCCCTCACAATTTTTTTTTTTTAAAGATTTTTGTTTTTGATGTGTACCATTTTTAAAGTTTTTATTGAATCTGTTACAGTACTGCTTCTGTTTTATGTTTTGCCTTTTTGGTTCCGAGGCATGTGGGATCTTAGCTTCTCAACCAGGGATTGAACCAGCACCCCTTACATTGGAAGGTGAAATCTTAACCACTGGACCACCAGGGAAGTTTCATCTCCCTCATGTATTTTTTGAAGTAAATCCAAGACATGTTATTATACTTGTAAATATTTCAGTGTTTACCTATAGGAAATCAGGATTCTTTAAAAAAAAAAATCTGTATCACCCTGTTATAGCAGAAATTAACAATATTAACAATAATTCTTTACTATCATATATCCAAATGGTTTGTTTGAATATGAATGCATGTAAAGTCTACCCATTACAATTTGGTTGGTTTATTTATTTATTTTTTCCCCCTCATACCTTTTTGTTGGAAAAAATAGGAGTTTTAGTCTTATAATTTCCCAGTCTGGATTTTATTGATTACATCCCCATGGTATAGTTTAACATGTTCTTCTATTCTCTTTGTGTTTTCTACAATTTGACAGTTGGGTCTATAGGCTTAATGGTTTAAATTTTTTGTTTTAAAATTTTCTTCCCTCCCTGCAGGGTTGCTTTATAGATTGTGTTCTATTCTTATATCAGGTAGATCAATATGTCTGCTTTTCTTTATTTTTTTTTAAATTAAAATTTAGTTGATTTATAATATAGTCTCAGTTTCTGATAAAAAGCAAAGTGATATATAGATATAGATATATTCTTCTTCAGATTCTCTTCCATTATAGTTTATTAGAAGTTAGTGAATATAGTTCCCTGTGCTATACAGTTGCTGCTACTGCTGCTAAGTTGCTTCAGTTGTGTCCGACTCTGTGTGACCTCATAGATGGCAGCCCACCAGGCTCGCCCGTCCCTGGGATTCTCCAGGCAGGAACATTGGAGTGGGTTGCCATTTCCTTCTCCAATGCATGAAAGTGAAAAGTGAAAGTGAAGTCTCTCTGTCATGTCCGATTCTTAGCAACCCCATGGACCTCAGCCCACCAGGCTCCTCCATCCACGGGATTTTCCAGGCAAGAGTACTGGAGTGGGGTGCCATTGCCTTCTCCAGTGCTATACAGTTGGACCTTGTTGATTTTATATATAGTAGTTTATGGCTCAGAGGTTAAAGCATCTGCCTACAGTGTGGGAGATCTGGGTTCAATCCCTGGGTCAGGAAGATCCCCTGGAGAAGGAAATGGCAACCCCACTCCAGTATTCTTGCCTGGAGAATCACATGGACGGAGGAGCCTGGTGGGCTACAGTCCACGGGGTCACAAAGAGTCGGACACGACTGAGCGACTTCACCCAGAACCCCAGTTTGTATCTGCTAATCCCAAACTCCTAATTTACCCCCCCCTCCCTTTCCTCTTTGATTACTATTTGTTTTTTATGTCTTTGAGTCTGTTTCTGTTTTGTAAATAAGTTCATTTGTTTAATTTTTTTATATTCCACATCTAAGTGATGTTATTTGATATTTGTTTTTGACTTACTTCACTTAATAAAATAATCTGAGTCCATTCATGTTGCTGCAGATGGCATTAGTTCATTCTTCTTAATGACTGAGTAATATCCCATTCTGTGTGTGTGTGTATATATATACACCACATCTTTATCCATTCACCGATGGAAATTTAGGTTGCTTTCATGTCTTGACTATTTTAAGTAGTGCTGCTGTGAACATCTGTATCTTTTTGATTTAGAATTTTCTC
Source organism: Bos javanicus (assembly GCF_032452875.1). NCBI lineage: Eukaryota > Metazoa > Chordata > Mammalia > Artiodactyla > Bovidae > Bos > Bos javanicus. Next base: position 96,394,498 of record NC_083878.1, read on the forward strand.
CAGATATATGCCTAAGAGTGGGATTCCTGGATCATATAGTAACTTTATTTTTAGCTTTTCAAGAAACTCCATACTGTTCTCCATTGTGACTCTACCAATTTACATTTCCACCAACAGTGTAGGAGGGTTCCCTTTTCTCCATACCTTCTCCAACATTTATTATTTGTAGATGTTTTAATAATGGCCATTTTGACCAGTGTGAGGCAATATTGCCTCATTTTGATTTATGTTTCTCTGGTAATTAACAATGTTGAGCATCTTTTCATGTGCCTGTAGTCCATCTGTATGTTGCCTTTGTTTATTTTTTTGTGATGTTTGCAGTTTTTGATACTCAGTGCTATATTAGTTTATTTTGGGTTGCAAAATAGAGATATTCTAATTTTGTTATTGCTTTTTTGTGTATTAGTTGGAATCATCTATGAGAAACTTCTCTATATCCACTATTTAAATACTCAGTGCTTTAATTTGCAGTGTTATTCCAAGTAAGACAGAATTGTAAACAATTGAAATATTCAATAACAGGTGATATGGTTAAATTATGCTGTAGTCCATGTGATAGAATTCCATATAATTATTTTAAATCATATTTTAGAAGAATACCTAATAATATGGAAATGTTAATAGAAGATCCCCTGGAGAAGGGAAAGGCTAGCCTCTCCAGTATCCTGGCTAGAGAATTCCATGGGTCCATGGGGTTGCAAAGAGTCGGACACATCTGAGCGACTTTCACTTTCAGTATATTAAATTTATAAAGCAGTTTGAAAAGTAGCAGTATAACATGTTCTTAGGTTTTTCTCTCCAAGTTTTTTCATATAGGGAAAAAATAGTGAATGAATAAAGACCAAACATTTACATTAAATAATGGTTACCTCTCAGTAGTGAAAGTAGGATTCTTTATATATTCTTCTTTATGCTTTTCTGTGTTTTTCAACTTTTCCACAAAGGTTATGTATTCATTTTGCAGAAACCTTTTTTATTTTCCTTACCATTTTTTCAAATGAGCAAAGTGCAGTTTAGGGACTGGATCTTTTTTAGTAGACTATCTTGTCCCACCTTTAAATCCATGAACTTAACCTGTAGAATGGTTGTAATTGCAGAAGCACAAATAGATTACTGCAATCTAAATTAAGTGATACATCCTCTAATAGCTTTTTGTGATAGGTGTGTTTCTTATTATCTTTGTGCACTCAGATGTTTTGCACAGGACGTGATGCAGAATCGCATCAGTGAATATGTTGAACAGGTGCTAAGGTAGGCTGCCCGAGAGTCATTCTAGACCTCACGTGTTGATTGTTCATGGCCAGTTCATTGATACTCTTTTACCTTGCATAGCTTAACATTGAGTGACATATTTCACTTCTGCTTTAGACAGCTAATAATCGTCAGTTTGGAATCTATAGACTTCACACTGAGCGGCTTCACTTTCACTTTTCACTTTCACGCATTGGAGAGGGATATGGCAACCCACTCCAGTGTTCTTGCCCGGAGAATCCCAGGGACGGGGGAGCCTGGTGGGCTGCTGTCTATGGAGTCACACAGAGTCGGACACGACTGAAGTGACTTAGCAGCAGCAGAGTGTTTAAAATATACCACATTGTTTCATGGACAATGGTTAGTTCCTCTGGATTAGCATGTTACACCCCTAAAAGTCACCTCATTATATGACCTCTTGATTCTAGCAATCTTCTACATTATTATTATTATTTTTTTTAATCTTGTTCTAAATTATTTTAATTTTTACTTCTTCAGGGAAAAATTATTGTCTGTATGGTTTATTTTGAAACCTGATCACATCTAATTTCATGTTTGTTTTTCTTTTGTCTTCCCTTGAAGACAGCAATTGTTTCTTATACTACTTACTTTTCTCCTCAGTACCTAGCAGTGTCTTATTCTGATGGTAGATAATCAATAAATAGTTGTTGAATTAGTTAGAATGTTACTGATTAACATTGTTGTGGTCAGTAAGCTTTAGGATGAAAGATGTGGAAGAAAATAGTGTTTTACTTCTGACTTCATTGAGTTGTTACCAAGTTAAAATTTAGTGTGGGATTGGAAGTTCAAAGTTCTTTGAAATCCTATTGCATTCACAAGTACTTGCTGAGGGCTTAGTATGTTCTAGGCATTGTTACGGATGCCAGAGATGCAGCAGTGAACAAAACAGACAAATTCCTGCTGTTAATGGAACTTTATCTTCTTGTGGATCTAATTATATGTAGCTGGATGCCATATGCATTTTGTAATATTGTAAAATGATTTCCAAAGAGGTATCAGCAACATCTTAAATATGTATATCAGACTGATCTGGAGTCAATTATTTGTTAGCTTTTATATGGTTTTGCAGTAGCTTGGTAGTGAGAAGAGAGAAAAGAAACATTTATTGAACATGTACAATGTGCAGATACTCTATTAAGAATGTTTATTATACGTTATTTCATTTAATTCTCACTGTAGTTCTAAGAAGGAGGTATTAGTTCTATTTATATAAGTGAAAACACTGAGGCTCAGAGATGTTAAGCAATTTGCCCAGAATCAAGTAACTAGTGCGTGGCAGACTCTTATTCAAACATGGGTCCTTTTAATTCCAAAGTGTTTCTCCTATAATCATTGTTATGGAGAATGCTCCAAAGATTCTTAGTTGTTTAGTTGAATTTTCCAGGGAAGTATTTGCAAATATGAAACGGTTTCCTCATGTATGCTTTATTCATTATGCTCTACTTTATAATACATGAACATATCCTTAACGAGGGCTTCCCAGGTGGCTCAGTGGTAAAAAAATCTGCCTGCCAATGCAGGAGATCTGGGTTTGATCCCTGGTCAGGAAAATACCTTGGAGGAAGAAATGGCAACCCACTTCAGTATTCTTGCTTGAAAAATCCTGTGGACAGAGGAGCCTGGCGAGCTACAGTCCATGGGGTTGCAAAGAGCTGGACATGACTGAGTGACTAAGCATGCACATCCTTCATGACTCAGAGGATAATGTGGGAGTCAGTTTGTTAGGCAAAAGGTCATGTTCATGTTCCAAAGTGACTTGAAGTGCTGTGTCCCAATATTTAACGTGTACATTTTAACATGACTCATGTGAAGAACCAATAGTAGATATTATTTTAGTTCAGCATTACCATGTTTTGTTGATTCTCAGTTTATTTCCTCCCTATATTTGAACATTTTTGAAAGTAGGATACTTCTAAAAATTGATATCCTGTCATGGTATAATTGGCAGAATTTTTTTTCCTTTATGATAGCAACTAATTCATGTTGAGTCTTATAAGTGATAGTGTCTTGGATTTGATGAAGTAAAATTATATTTTGGAAACACCCTAAATATGTATATGCACTATATTTCTGAAAGGCTACATCAACCCTATTTGAGTTGTCAGATTATTAATTAATTAGTGTTTTTAATGGTTCAGATATGTTAGATAAATGCTTACTCTTAAAATTGCCTTTGCACTTCGAAATTATTTTCTTAATCTGTAGTACAGCTATATTTGGATGTTTTAGGAACATCTATTAATATGCCAGTAAACTATAAGTACATTAGGTTATAATATATTTTGACGAATTACATATTATATGCATTCTGTGATAATGTATAATGGTTCCAAAGGAACAATCAGGCTTTTCAGGTCATTAACTCACTTTGTTTTTTTTAGTCCTTAAATATATATTTAGATAAATCACTTACTGTGACTTTAAGATTTCAGTCTCTATTTTTTTTTTTTGGTAAACTAAAACTGAAAACAGGCAGCCTAATTAATATAAAATTGTAGTTTAAAATTTTACTAACAAAAATAAAGTGAAAAATACCTAGTTCTTTTGAGTTTTGTTCTTAACTCCATCTATGTTCATGAGAGTCTGCTGAATTTTCTGAATGACGGGAGATTTGGCACAATTTGAAACATATGTGTCTTTGATTTTCACATGTTGTTCTAACTGATGTCAAAAGAAGTTTTTGTGTTGGCAGCTGGTAGTCCATGACATTTGGTATTGAGGTACACTGGAAGTTTAGACTTAAGGATGAGCAAAATGCTGAACGGTGCTTTTTTTTTTGACATGGTTTGCCTTTTGAAAACACAGTAATGATGTAATGATAATGTTGTGTATATTGCCCCTTCCGTGTTTCTTATGTATTTTTAAAATATCCAAGCCACAGAAAACATTATTGTTTTCACATAGTAGTGTTTTTAGGTCAAGTAGTATGTGATTGTATAAGAATTCATTTACATTAAGAGAGATTTTTAAAGATTAATAAGAATAAGGTCAGTATTGTACTGAAAAATTATAATTTACAATGCTTCTTGTTTTTCATAGAAATAGAAATAAGCACATGAATTAAGTTTATAAGACTTATGAAAACTAAAGATAAAACGGTTTGAAAAAATCAACATTTTAAATCATGCTAAGTCTCTTCCTATTTTTACTCATCCTCTTGCAGAGCATTGACAAAAATATGAAATTGATTTGGTTGAAGGGTGTTAAAGAGCCGACAGCCAAATGTCACAAACAATGAATGGCTGCAGTGTTGAAAAAATCAATAGGGAGGTTAAGCTGGTCTTGTGAAAGACTTGGCAGACTGCTCTGTTCCAGGAAGATATCTGTCTTCTGGCCTTGGTTGCATGATCAAAAGGAAAACTTGATAGGTTTAATGAAGGGAGATACTGTAAAACTGACAACAGAAATATAGACACTGTGGTAAACTGTAGTGCACATCAGTGAGTGGTGCTATTAGATACATTTTTCAGCCTGAAAATATATTTATAGGTAGAGATGTCAAAGATATTAGCATTCTTTTACTTTTTCATTGATTCTCTATCAGCTAATAAATTTGTCTGAAGTAAACAAAGGTTTACATTTGGCTGAGTGTATAGTAAGATGCTAAAAATCTGTTCATTATAACATTTTAAAAATTTGAATCAAAACTGCATCTTTGTCATTCTTAGAAAATATTTCTAAGATACCAGAAAGGATCAAGAGCCTAGGTAAAAAAGACAGCCATTGACTTGTCAATGAAAATAGAAAGTCCATCACTGAAAATCAAGGTTGGATTTATGATTCGTTAGTCCACCCCACAGGCCATTAGAAGATATTTTATAGAAGCATCCTCTTTTACACTTTTATTGATAAACAGTATGTTGGCCTAAAAAATACTTCACTGAGATTGTTTTGATCAGAGCTATATATTATGAAGTCTGACATTTTAACACATATCAAGTAAGATTAAGATCATTTATAGATCATGTTTCTTTGCAGTTTACTGTAGTTCATTGTTTATCAGCTTTATACCAAGTAAGATTTTGTGTTTGCAGTATTTTCCCCCTGAATTTCTTGAGAACTCTTTTTATATTCTGAAATCAATTATTTCTTGCATGTTCACTGTATATAAGTCATTCTGCTAGGAACCACTATCCTTAATTAAATGCATTTGTTTATGAGTTTAGAGATTACAAAAATTTATTTATTTATTTTGAATAGGCAGCTCCATTTTATTTTATTAGCTATCACTAGTTATGGCAATCTCTCTTGTGTATGTCTGTGAGTAGGATTTAAGAAAGAGGAGTCATTAGTTTAAAATTCCCAAATGTGATATTCAATTTAGAGAAGATGATAACCTGTTTAAAAACAAATAAATAAAAAGAGGGGAAAAAAGGGAAAGATGTCTGGCAGATTTTCTGCAAGTGGACGCTGTAATAAAAATGCCCCCTACTTTGTCGGGATGGTATTTGGAGGGCTGCTGCCATATGTTACTTTCCTTTTTAGCTGGGATTATGCCATCATTATTGCTGATAAAAGCTGTTTACTGCCTTGGCAAAGGAATGATGCTTGGAGCAGTTTTGGAAACCGCCATTCAGTTTACAAAAAAGTTCATTTAGTGCCAGATGCTAGAATCCTAGGTCTTTGTTATCTTTTCCCATTATTAGATCCATCCATTGTCTATTTCTTTTTTCTCTTTTATAGTAGAATGTTGCCTCTTACTACCTGTTTAAATTCAAGCTGTTAATGTGGGAGGTTGTCTAAATTATTACATTCTCCATGTTATAGCTGATCAGTACTAAATATGGGCAATTTGGCTTTCAGAATCATTGACTAGATTTGGAATAAGTACTGTAGTGTGCCATGAAATTCCAGTTTCTAAACACTCTGAATTTGTGCTGTTTTAATACCATTGCATATCAAAGAGAGGTTGGTTCAGTCTTTGAATAAACTATTGGCTAATGTGCAGTCTATGGAAACATTAAAAGTGGGTGTTGTTTGGTTTATCACATTGTTTTTATGCTGTTATGAAACATGTTAAAATAGAAAGTGAAGCAAAATTCTAATTTTTTTCCAGGGAATGTTATATTGATAGTTGTTATAATTTTTTATGAGAATATTCCCTCTCTGGTTATTTCTCTGAAACTTTTCCTCTGCTTCTAAATGCAGTATATGGTAGTGATTGCATGATTGGATTGCACTGCCTTAGGAATTTGTAAATGCTAATAACGAACTTTTTTTTGCCAATTAGCCTGTAATACCTATTAGGCCTTTGGATAATCTAGTTTAGTATAAGGCAGGGAGATTGTTTTAACATTTTTTTGTCAACATTTTTATTAAGATGTGCTTATCTTTTAGTGTCTAATTGGATTTTCCCTTTTCTCAATTTGCAGTACTATTTTGTGTATTCAGTATATATATAGTATGTGACTTGCTCACCTAGAGGACACACTCTTAACCTTGGCCATGTTGGCATTGTGTTTCACCATCTTTTTCCACACTTCAATATTTAAATGACACTCATGACTTGAATTTAGAATTTTTTAAGTATAAAAATTAACTGTTACAAATAATGTTGACAAATTAGAATCTTACTCGTTTATCTCAAAATGTCGCTCATAGTTCTAAACATACTCTGCCCAAAATACTTCTACACTAATGTTTTGTTTTTGTAGGAACTGTCACCAAGAGGACATGGTCCAAAATAATATAAAAAACCATATTTTTAGTGCAGTCATTTTTATAAAAACAAGGCTAGCCATCTGCTAGAAACTATACTTGTTTAGAATATACTGAAATATACTCAGCCATGGATGCCACAGTAGACCCCAGCTGATTCAGACTTTGGGATGACTTTAGGTGGGAAAAGAAAGGAAAAGTCATCTTCAAATTTGTTCAAGTATAACATTTAATTTCAATATCAAATTGAAGTTGAAAAATTATAATTTACTGGATAAAAGGACTAAGTATCCTCATTAAAAGTTGAGATTATTTGAGTTATGTGTACTTTTTAAAGAAATGATATTTTAATGGTTATAAGTGAGTGCTGATAACTCATCAGCTCTTGAATTACCTATACATTATCATAATTTTTAAAAAGTATTACAATAATATAAAAAAATTTAGATCCTACTTTAGGGAGTAGATACTTTAAATGTTCAATATTATTTAATAAAAGGATGTTAACATGAAAAACTACATTTATTTAAACAAGTAACATTAATTGACTCCTACACACACACACACACACACACACACACACACACACACAAGGCATTATTATAGAAATCCCTCGAGAGCACCAAGATTTGTATCAAGATAGATCTGCTAGATGAATCATGAATTTATTATTAGTATTAAAAAATTTCAGCTACTGGTCACTCCCTATTTCCCAAATACTTGTCTTTCTTTTTATAGTAACTATAAATGGAGTACGACCTTTAAAAATTGTGAATTACTATATGTATGCCTGTAACTGATATAATATTGTACATCAACTATACATCAAAAATTTTTTCAAAAATTATCTTTCAAATTATATTTGCCAAATTGTTACCAAGAAAGCCACTAATTTTAGAGCTTAACATTTATCATCGCTAGTGATCTAACTCTTTATATTTTCAGTGAATGTGTTTGATATATCTTATTTAAATAGTTTTGACTATTTTTCAACTATAGTTTTCAACTATAATTTCAACTAATTTTCAACTATAATTCAGTTGTCTCAGATTTTCCAGAAAGAATAAAATGTTATTATGTTCTTCTCCCATTTATATAGTCCTGTTCGTTTGTACTTAAAGGCATTGGAAATCACTGTCTTTAGGACAGTTGTCAGGTGGCTTGAATCTAAAGAGCTTGTGTTTTGGTGTCAAGTTGCCTTAGGTTTCAACCTCTTAGTTTTGCTGTTTCTCAATAGTTATGAATTTGGACTAGTTTACTCAACTTTTATGAGACTTGATTTTCTCAGTATAAAGAATATAGTAATGTCTGTTTGTGAGGGTGTTATAAAAAGCCTGTGAAAAAATTGGCACTCAGTAAAGGTAGTTATTTTATGATCTTGAGCTAGGCTATATCAAACATTGGGTAACCAAGTCAAATTAAGTGAATTTTATCTTTCTGGCTTATCTGCATAGAGCTCTTAAGACATGAGTAACTTTCATTGGTTGAAGAACTTAAAGTTATTTTATATGATTTGTAAGATCAAAAAGAGTTTGAGGTGTCATCAGGGAGCCTGCAGCAAAACCAGGCAGAATGGAATCTTCCTTTTAGTTTTATTTTTAGTTGAGAATCAGTCCAAGAAGGCAGAACTTTTATATATCTAATTTCATATTGAGCCTGTGATATTTTCATTAACACATTTTTAAAAGACCAAGTTTTTTAGTTTTTTATGCCAATAACTTAAACTTTATAAATCTAATAACTTATGTTTACAAAATTTACAAGGTACTTTAAGATATTTGTAGCAACTATTTCTAATATACTAAATGTATTCATGCTTCCTGTTAGTGTATGCTGTACTAGTGTTGTTCTAATTGATCTTGGTTTACTTTCATTTTCAAGGTAGTTTTTTCCTTTTCTTTAAAAATTTTTCTTCAAATGATAATTATCCTTTTATCAAATTTTATATATATATATATATCTCATATTGATGGTGTGTGAAAACTGTGCTTCTACTAGGTTACAATGTTACTTTTGGTTAACTGTGTATTTTTTGTGTTTTGTTTGTTTTTGCTTTTGTTGTAATTCTGTGAAGGAGAAATGTTACTTTTTTCCCCTTTAGATAGATGCATCTAGAACCAAATGAGGGCAGTAAAGTCTAATAGAAAGCTTTACAAATGAAAGTTTTGTTTCTGTTTGTGCAATACCTTGTTCCCCTTTCATGTATCCTGGGAAATCATACTGATCAATAGTTCCCATTTCAGTACAACTGCAGCAAGCATTACAAGTGTATAAAATTTACAACATTGTCTGCTGTAAATTTTAATTGGAAAAACCTTATAGCTTTGCTCTCTATCTTTGGAGGTTTAAATCTATATGATTTTTTTTTAAATAAAAAAAATTTACAGCATAATACCATGTCATACAGTCTTTATAGACTTGTAATATAAATAGGACCAAAACTATAGCTTTATTGGAAAAAAATAACTCTAAAAATGTTTTTTAACACTGAGTACGTTCTCCATTTTTGCTATAGAAACAATGGACTTTGTGAAGTAATTTAATGAGTGTTGTAAATAATTATGAACGATATCAAGCAAGGAATATTAACAAATAAATATATTAATAAAAGATATATTCTGTGGTTTCTCTGTCGCCCATGTGGGGCCTCTTTCTGAATCATTGTGCGACACTGTATAGAGCGAGTGTTCTGATCTAGAAGAGTGTGAGCGATATGTCGCTTTCCGCACAGCTTTATTTCTGTCACAGGTCAGGCTTAGAATGCTGTGTGATACAGTTATTGACTCTAATCTGGGCATAAACACAAGTCCTCAAGCACCAGCCCAATTAATAATTTGCATAATTAACACGCATATTAAATAGGGACTGGCCTTGCATCTGTATTTGCAGTGATCGGGGTAATGAGGGCTAACGGAGCGGCGCCTCGGGCCTATGTTAGCAGACGTGTGGCAGTAGTAATTTTTGCTTGGATTGACAACTGCTAGACAAGTGGTCCCAGCATAAAGCTAAACCCCGTTTGGCAGTATTAATCGTTGACAAACTGCTCTTAAAGCTGTAACATTGTTTCTGTCAGTTGTTTGGTTTGATGTCACTGTTAGACATAATAAATCAATAGTGTCAGAATTTGGTAATGTTTATAGCTAGCACGGTTTATTATTTCATATGACTGTCATGTACAAATAGTGGTTATCATGGCTGCCTCTAAATTATCAAAGACAGAATATTGCTTTGAATATACTTCTGTAATTCTTGTTCCAATGAATTCTTTGCCATCTGGAAATGCTTTTGGTTGGTATGCCTGTCCAATTTCAGTATAATATTCATTTCCTCATGCAGTATGTTCCATGATTTTTTAAAAGAGTACACAGTTTATTTTCTTGCACATTGATTATAGTTTTAAATTAGGAAGATGTACCTAGCTTTCTCAGCTTCACCTTCATTCAAAATTTGATAATATTTAGCATGTATGACAGAGTGCAAAAGTTATGAGATTCCTCAGAGTAGGATTTTAATTTCAGATCATTTTAAATACGTGTAGGAAGGAAATATTATAAGCAGTTATTATTTATAAAGAGTATATTTTGCAGAGATACAAGTAAAATTATTTGTTTTTCATTCTTTCTCTCTTATCATTTCTCCAAAAGTTTTAACATTTATGTTACACTTTCTTACAACTGATCCTTGTTACCAAATATTTTAAGGATTTCTTCATTTAGATTTCAAAAATGTTTCTTTAAAAATTACCTAATCATGTGATATTATCTTTATTGTCATTCCATTAAAAGCAATCTTATTTATAGTACTCTTGGTGGAACAGAATTTACTTGTGTAACTGCTGCTGCTGCTGCTGCTAAGTCGATTCAGTCGTGTCCGACTCTGTGCGACCCCATAGACGGCAGCCCACCAGGCTCCCCCTACTAGCTACATGTTTATTATGTAGCTATAACATGCTTATGATAAACCATAAGGCTTAAATAAAAGCTATTTTTAGTGACTTAGAATGAATTTCTGTATCTCTGGATAGCATTTTGATGTTTCAATTAAAAAAGTATACGTAAGTGCATTATGAGCAAATTAAGGGATTTTATGACCTGCCAAAATCTTTTTGTGGGGAAACTAATAGACAATTCTTAATTATGAGCATAAGAAGTATATTAGTTCAAAAAAGGTGGAGTCATTTGGAGTGGAACTGACCTTAGTTTGTCATAGAAATATTCTTACTTGAAAAAGGGGACATCCATAAATTACTTCAGGAAAGTATTAGATTCCACAGGCAAAGAAATGTTATGAGCATTTATAAGAGCATTTAGTAAGCATTTGATTAAAAAGCATGGTCTACACATTGAACCTCTCATCTATGGTATCATTTTAAGCTACAATTTCAAAGCTTATTTCCCATCTATTATATGCCTTGTGTGGGCTTCCCTGGTGGCTTAGATAGTAAAGAATCTGCCTGCAATGTGGGAGACCTGGGTTTGATCCCTGAATTGAGAAGATCCCCTGGAGGAGGGCAACCCACTCCAGTATTCTTGCCTGGAGAATCCCCATGGACAGAGGAGCCTGGCAGGCTACAGTCCATCGGGTCACAAAGAGTCAGACACAACTGAGTGACTAAGCGTACACATATGCCTGTGCACATATGTGTCATATGTATAAGTTAGCATAATGATACAAGGGAACTGTATCTGAACAGTACCAAGGGGTTTTCAGGATACAAGAGCAGTATGACTGATTTTTTAAAAAATGAGTATTTTTAAGTGAATGGAGTTCCAGTCAGAACTGTTATTTCTGGAAAGTAAATGCATATTTCTATTTTTTAAAAGATTTCGGTCATCTTTTAAATATCTTTAATGATGTTAAATAGAAAAATGAATATCTAGAGATGATAGCAAGTCAAATGAGGTTGCGTGACCACCCTTTCTGCCCATCGAGAAGTCTAAGGCTTGTGTGTGTTTGCAGGCAGAGGTCAAGTAGCCCATGGAGAGTGATAGAGAGTAGTGGAGAGAGAAATGACAGTTGGAGGTAGGCCAGGGTTACAGAGGTGGGAGGATAAGACAGAGTGGTTAGGTGTTTTTTCATCTTTCAGATCTTGGCTTATATGTCATCTCTTTGAAGAGAGACTTTCTTATAATCATTCTTGCTAAAGCAGATCTTCTGTATTATTCTCTAGGACTCTTCCCTTCACAGGACATCACAATTTGTAATTTTTTTTTTTTTTTTGGACTCCATGGTCTGTGAAGATAGGGACCATATCTGTTTGCTCTGACATTTTTTTTTTCCAGAGGAAAGGTAATGAAGTATATGTCAATTGCAAGACTTCAAATGGGTGGGATAGGGAATTTGAGAGCATTAATACCTTTTTAACAAGAGATTTAAACTTATATTTGGTACATATTCCTTAAAATAATCTTGTCAGGTAGTTATCAAAACTTTCACTTTATATATGAGAAAATGGAAGCTCAGAGAAGTGAAGTGACTTGCCTGACATCACACAGCTAGTAAATTGCTGGGCTAAGAAATGAATTATATTTTTGTAATTTCAAAATCTAGAGGATTTCATATTACCTAGGCTCTGGGGAACGTATGTTTTCCTCACCGTAAAAGGCAACCAACATATTTGTAATGGGATTAATGAGCAGGAAGGACTGAGTACTCAGTTATAATTATGTAGCATGCATTTGTAGCAGACCCAGTCTTCAAAGCTCTGCTGTTTTCTCTAGCATTGTTCCCTAGGATAAGCATAGGGACAATGAAAATGTATGTTACATATGTGCTATTAGTTACATGTACCATTCTTTGGGGAATTGAAAAGATAGTCACTCAGTTTTCTGTGGAGCCTAATTCTCTTGTGGAACCTGGCTGGAAAGGCCAAATTAGGTTATACCACTTAACAGGCAGACTTCAAATCTTGATAGCTTTTAGCCAACAAAAGTTTATTTCTAGCACCGCATCCACTTTGTGTCTGTGGGTGACTGATTAGGAAATAACACTCAGTCTTCACTCATGTGTGTCTCATTCACTACTTACAGAACACTTAACTTCTGAAACTTTTGGTTACTTAATCTGTGGTGTGCCACCACCCCCCCTAACCAAGCAATTTTCATATAATTGTATTCACTTCTGACACTGTCTATGCAGAGATTGCATCAGATCCCACAGGTTAAGGGCTTAGTCCCCTAAGACTGCCCCACTCCACTTCAAATGCCAGTTGAAAGTTCAGGTTCCCTCCTGTGCTCCTGACTGATTGACTGTAAATCAGAAGTTCCCACTACCTACTCTCAGTTTCAGTTTATTTACTAGAGAAGCTCACAGAGCTTAAGAAGAGAGTTACTTACATTTTATCATTTATTATATGATAAATGATACAGATGAACAGTCAGACAGATAAAGAGATATTAAGGTGAAGTGTGGGAGGTTCCATAGTGCAGGAGCTTCTACCCCTGTGGAGTTGGGGTGTATCACTCTCCCAGTATGTGGGTGTGTTCACCAAACAGAAAGCTCTTTGAAACCCCATACTTTGGAGGTTTCATCACCATAGGATCAATCATTACCTTTATTTCTGTCCTCTCTCCCATTTCTGAAGAGGTTAGGGCAGGGTAGAGTTGAAAATTCCAAGCTTCTAATTATGGCCTGGTTTTCCTGGTGACCAGCATCTATCCAGGAGCACCCATCCAGGAATATCCTTGCACTTAGGGTTACCTCATTAGAACAAAAGGTACTCCCCGTGCTTTTGTCACTTAGGAAATTACATGAGATTTTGGAGCTCGGTACCATCCAGTATTCTTGCCTGGAAAACCTCATAGCAGAGGAACCTGGAGGGCTACAGTTCATGGGGTTGCAAAGATTTGGACACAACTGAGTAACTAAGCACAAAGCAAGATATGGATAGGGGCTTCCCATGTGGTTCAGTGGTAAAGAATCCACCTGCCAATGCAGGAGATGTTGGTTTAATCCCTGGGTCAGGAAGATCCCCTGGAGAAGGAAATGGTAACCCACTCCAGTATTCTTGCCTGGGAAATCCCATGGACAGAGGAGCATGGTGGGCTACAGTCTGTGGAGTTGCAAAAGAGTTGGAAACAACTTAGGGACTAAACAACAACACAAAATATATAGATATAGACATTTCTTATTATTTCACAGTGGCTCTACTCATTGTGGTCACATAGGAGCCCAGGCTAACAGTGCAGCCATCATCTCTCAAACATTGCCAATTGTCCTCCCCAAAGTAAAGCAACCTTGTGATGTTGTCTTACCAAAAACAGTTAAAGGCTATAGTTCAGAAGTAATAAATATTTGTAATTCTTGCTCATAAATCTTTGGCCATAGCCACATAGCCATCTGCAAGGGGCCAGATAGTGCAATCTTGGCATGTACCTGGAGGGAGAGGAGAGCTGGATTATCAGTGAACAGTACTAATGAGAATCACAACTCGCACAGTAGGAACTAAGTTCTAGGTAGCCAGTGAGAGTACTGCTACTGTGATTGAATTTGGATGGTTTCAAAGTCTGGTGGCCAATCAAATGTGTGTCAGTGCACTAGGCAAATTAGGAAGGGTGGTTTCAGTAAATAAAAATGACTGTTTAAATGGTCTGGGGAGTATATTTACAGATGCTCAACATCATTAGCTATCATGATGGCTCTCTTAAACAGGTTCCTCTGTTCTCTTAATACGTAACTTTGCCCAGGTGTTTATTTTCTTCTCCCTTTCTACTAATCATATTTCTTGAAAAAGTTTTTTTTTTCTAATTATATAATACCTCAGCGAGAACTTTTTAGTTCTAAAGTAGGTATTATCATTTGAACTTGAGAAGTCCCCATCTCCTTAAAGAAGCATGTAATAATAAGGAGCATGGCTTATAAACCAGTCGAGAATGTTCCAAAAAGTGTCTTTATTTGTTGACATTCTGAAAGATAGTGGGCAAAGAATGGACTATCCATGGTCAAAGTTAGTCTGAGAAATGCTCAAGTAAACAAAGTTAAACAGAACTTCTCGGAGCCTTTAAAATAGTGCTACACTTTGGAATTCCCCATGAGAATAATATAATAGACAGCATTTCTTAAACTTATGTGACTTTGACTTTTTTTTTTTTTTTAATCTTGGTTAGTGTCTTGAGGGACCAGGGTCAGGAAAACACATTTTTTTTGAGAAGTATTTTGGGAGTCATTTATCAGAGCATAGTGTCTGGCTGTCTGGTATCTCCTAGATTGTAGAGGACACAGCTAAGAGAGATAAGAGGCATCATTTGTTCTAAACTTCCTGTTTAGAAATGGGTAAATTGAGTATCAGAGAAGTTCAGTGACTTACCTGTGCTCATTTAACTAGTTTTTTCTTTCATTTTTTCCAGTTGCACATACATGACAATAATATCAACACTTGTACTATTCTGAGTGCTTCTTATGTGTTCATCCATTTGTTGTTGTTGCTGACTTAGTTGCAAAGTTGTGTCCAACTCTTTGCCACCTCATGGACTGTAACCCACCAGGCTCCTCTCTCCATGAGATTTCCCAGGCAAGAATACTGGAGTGGATTGCCATTTCCTTCTCCAGGGAAGCTTCCTAACCCAGGGATCAACCTGCATTGGCAGGTGGATTCTTTACCACTGAGCCACCAGGGAAGCCCATATGTTCATCCATATAAACTGGCTAACTTGTGGCCATACCAGGATTTGAACTCAGACCCTCCAGCTCTGGAGCCTCTTCATGGTAGAAAAATCCTTAGGACTAGTCGATTTCATCATTGTGAAGAAAAGTGATTTTCTGTAAGGCTAGATGGCTCAAGAAAACTTACCAGTTTCAGTTCCTTTTATAACAAGAGGTCTTATTTCCTGGACAGTGAGTCGGGAGCAGTCACTGATATTTGAATATGCTCTTACATTAGGCCTAAGCCATGTATCTTTGTGAAAAGAAATTCAATAATCCAAGAGAAAATAATTGTGTTTCTTAGGGAATTTCTCCAATATCTTTATAACTGTATTTGTTCTAAATTATAGATTGTAGCCTTATCTGCAATGCTTCATTAGATAGATGAAAATATAAGCTTCTTTCCATAATAATTCCTGTTTAGTATGATTTATAAAATTATTATTACTGTGTTTAAATGGTAGTCTAGATGTTTCTGGCTTCTCTAAATAAGCATGGACTCCGTTCCTATAGCCCTTAAGGGACTTTCAGTAATAAGGAAGAACTGATCTGATGTTTTTTTTTTTGCATAGCATTTCCCTTTATAAAAGATCCCAAAGCACCAAATAAATGGGAAGATGATGTCACCTGTCTGGAGCACTAGATGTTTTGTCAGATACACTGTAAAATAGCTAAGGATTAGAAAAGATAAAGGTTATCTAGTTTTACCTATAGTAGAATGTATGAAACTGTCATTAGATGGTAGTCTGTTTCCGTGAGTGGTTGACACGAGACCTTTGTGCATCATGTTGTTAAGTTAAGCTTAGAGAACGTGTCACAAGTGTGTTATATGTTTCTTTGACTTCTTTGCTTACTTGTCCCTGTTTTTTTTTTTCCAAAAAGAAAATACCTTTATTTCTTTTTGATTATAACATATTTTTGCTTAATGTTAAGATATTAAAACAACAGTAAAAATTTTAAAGAGAAAAAGCAACAGTTACCTAAAATCCCACTATTCAGAGGTAACCACTCATCCAGATAGGGCTAAATAGTTACATATATGTACGGTTTTTAAAAAATGAGTTCAATATGCTATTATTGTATAGCTAGCATCTTTTACTGAATAATATGTTGTAGACATCTTTTCATGTAAGCCAGTGTAGCTCTCTCTACATCATTGTATTTATTTGGCTGCATAATGTTATTTGTGGCCCTTTCCATCAGTTTTATCATGTGCTGTACGTTTGCTTTAATCACAAATTATCTTTTTAGTTATTTTATACCTTTGGGGTGGGGCTTAGTTTAAAATATGGCATTATCCTGAATTGGAAATTAAATTTATTCATTCTGTAATTATTTTATTGAGTACTTACTAAGTCCTAATCACTGTTTGAGGAACTTAGACTAGATCTGCTGTCCTTGTGGAGTTTATAGTGTCGTGAAATGGGAAGTAACATTATAGAATCGGTTAAGATAGGTGACTCTCTGTATAATTGCAAGAGAGAGACCAAAGAAGAAATTGCCGTGGATATTTTACTAGAGAATGAGTTAAAGGCCAGAGGCCTCTATAGTTGTCTAAGGAGATTTACAGATGTATCACTTTTAGCTTCCCTATTTTGTTTCCAGTTAATAGAGCCATGCTTTGTTCTAAAACATGGATGTTATTTGCAACTTTGCTTTACGGTACCACAGTATTTCTACTTTACTTAAGAATTATAAAAATCTCAAAAATGTCAGCTACTACTTTTCTTGAAAATGTCTATATTCTTGCTTGACAGTATCCAAAACTGTACTTTGGTGATCTTCATATTGAACCTAAATACTTAATTTTCTGACATTGATTAGGCCACTGAATCTTTTGTCTTACTTGCTTTTTCCCTATAATAACTTATCCATAAAGAGGTGACTTGATTTTTATGGTTATACTTGATAAACACAAAATATACCACCTACATGTAATTATAGAGCAGTTATAGTGGCAAATCTAGAATCCTGTGATATCCTTTATTGAGATCTCATAATTTTCCTTAGTGAGCATTTCACAAAAATATCACTGTGAAAGAATTTTAATCTCAGGAAGTATAGTTGAACAATCATACAAATGAAGAGTTGTCATCTTCGATTAAGTTCTCTAGGACCTTTCACCCAAGAGTTGTCCTTGGTCCTACCTGAAGTAGTTTTGTTTTTTTCATTGATTATTTGAATAAAAAAGTTGAAGATATGAGTAATATATTTGCAGTATATATGTTGCTGTAGGAAATAGCTTTTCAATAGTAAAACTAAGACTAAAAACAAACCAAAATTTAATAGGTTATTATATTGGGGCCCAGTCAACTATAATAATGACAATGATTGCCAATATTTTACACATGCTTCCCATGTCCTAGGCATTATGCCAGGCACTTTGTATGAATTTTCTTATTTTCACAAGAACTCCATGAGTTAGGTACTGCTATTATACACATTTTACAAAGAAAACTAAAACTAGAGATATTACATTGATTTTATTAAATTTCAAATCTAAGGTCATGCATTTACATTTAAAAAAGAGAGAGTGTTCCATTTCTGACCATGTGGTAGGTAGAATGTGCAGAGAAACTTCATCTATGTGGAATACTTAAAATGTTGGCTAGAAATAGCTTCACTTCTGAAGCGTGACAGAACTGGTAGTGCAGTAAGAAATAGTGGCAAGGAAGAAGGACAGGGAGAATGATTCCATAGCTGCAAGAACTGTATGTGTTGGAGTGTGTGAGGTGTCTGTCAGTATTGGTGACCTAGAGTGTAGGTTTTTTTGAACTTTTAAGTTTGTATTGGCTTATAGCTGATAAACAATGTTGTGATAGTTTCAGGTGAACAGTGAAGGGACTCAGCCATACATATACATGTATCCGTTCTCCCCCAAAGCCCCCTCCCATCCAGGCTGCCACATAACGTTGAGCAGAGTTCCATGTGCTCTACATAGGTCCTTGTTGGTGATCCACTTTAAATACAGCAGTGTGTCCATGTTGATCCCACAATCCGTATATACCCCTTCCCCCGGTCTCTGTAAGTTTGTTCTCCAAGTCTGTGAGTCTCTTTTGGTTTTGTAAGTAAGTTCATTTGTATCATTTGTTTTTTCAGATTCCACATGTAAGAGATGTCATACAGTATTTCTCTTCCTCTGACTTACTTCATAGAATGTAGGTTTTAAAGGACCCTGTGCAGCCCAAGAGACAAAGTTAGAGATCTTCATATAAAGCCAAAACTCTTAAAAGGGGTCAACTTGCCCTTGGCCTTAGATAGGAGAGGCCTGAGAATTCCTAACCATAGCCTACATTCAGTTGATTTGAGGATGGAATTCACATTGCCTGCAGGTCTCAAAAAAGTTGATGCTGAAGATTTAGTTTGAAGTTAGTTACTGCTCCTCCTGGCATCTATAAACTGTCATCTTTCCTGGAAGGGCACTTTACATGTAGGTGTCACAGAATTCACAAAGGCAGGTTTTAGCCAGGACGCTGGCTCACTATGTAAAAGGAAAGAAGATGCCTGAGTGAAACAGCCGCTATGATTATGAATTAGCAGAAGCATGAAAATGCAGTCAGGTTCCTAAGACTGAAAATATTAGTGTGATTACAGCAAATAAAACAACTGTGTTTAATGAAGTTAAAGATTGAAAGAAAACAAGACACTATTAAAATTAACAAGGCAGATGTGAAAAAGAAAATTCTTAGGCATGGCTTAGGAATGGAATTAGTGAAATAAAGGATAGAAATGGAGAAACTACTCAGAATGCAGCACACACTCAAAAAAAGGAATAGAAAATATAAAAAAAGGGGTTAAGAGGATAAGAGAGCCCAATAAACATTCAATCCATATAGTTCCAGGAGTAAAGAATACAAAAATTGGAGAAGAAGCAGTATTCAAAAAACAATTTAGCTAACAGTGTGTCAAATTGATGAAATATGTATGTTCAGATTCAGGTAGCCCAGTGAATTCAGGTAGTCCATTCTAAGTGTGGTAAATGAAAGGATATCCTCAGTAACACATACTACAATAAAACTGCAGAACCCCAGAGATTTTAAAAAATTGAAATTGGAGAAAAAAGGAACAATGAATAAACACAGCTAACTCCTTAATAGAAAACAACTGAAGCCAGAGGACAGTAGGATAACTTCACAGGGCTGAGAACAAATAGCTAGAATTGTCTGCCCATTGAAAATATCTTGAGCGTGGGCAAAATAAAGGTGTTTTCAGACATAAATTGAAAGTGTTCACCATCAATATAGTTCTACCAAAGGAATTGCTAAAGGCTATATTTTAAGAAGAAGAAAAAATAAATCTCTAGAAGGGATGTCTGAGAAGCAAGAATTGTGGGAAAGGAAGGTGAACATTTAGGGATAATTATAAAAAGTTGACTGTTCAAAATAATAATATGTAATTTGTGGGGATTAAAAAAATCAAGATAGTTTAAATTGCATGTAACTTGAGAGTCTGTGATCAGAATTAAAGCAGTGTGAGGTCTGGACAAGGATAAGGATTTTGATTAGCAAGGAAATATAAATTAAAACCACATTGAAGTATTGTTTATATACCCCACCAGATTGGTGAAAATTAAAGTCTTAACATACCAAACTTTGGTGATGATGTGGAGCAGCAAGAACTTTTATTCACTGGTGAGTATGTATATTGGCATAATCAGCTTACAAAAAGTTTGTCGATACTTAATAAACTTGCAGTTGGGTATACGTACCCTGCTGCTGCTGCTGCTAAGTTGCTTCAGTCATGTCTGACTCTGTGCGACCCCAGAGACGGCAGCCCACCAGGCTCCCCCGTCCCTGGGATTCTCCAGGCAAGAATACTGGAGTAGGTTGCCATTTCCTTCTCCAGTGCATGAAAGTGAAAAGTGAAAGTGAAGTCGCTCAGTCGTGTCTGACCCTCAGCGACCCCATGGACTGCAGCCTACCAGGTTCCTCTGTCCATGGGATTTTCCAGGCAAGAGTACTGGAGTGGGGTGCCACATGTACCCTACAACCTAGCAATGCCACTTCTAGATATAAAATCTTAAATACTCACATGTATACCAGAGACCTTTACAGGATGGTTTAAGGCATAAAGCAGGATTGTAAACAAGAGCCAGAAACTGGAAACAACTCAAATGTTCATCAATAATAAAGTGGGTGAATAAATTGGGGTTTATGCTCATGGCAGAATACCACACAGCAATAAACACGTGCAAACTATTGTTACCTCCAAGAACACAGTTGACTATCACACATATAATGTTGAATAAAAGAAGCAAGACATAAAGAAAACATATAGTATAATTCTTTTTATATAAAAATTCAAAAACAGGAAAAATGGAGCTATATTGCTAAGACTGCACAGATGATAATATTATTTTATAAAATACTAAGACTACTGAAAAAGCAAGTAAGGAACAACTTATATAGAAGTCAGGATAGAGATTAGCTCTAGTACAGAGCTTTAGGAAGGTGGCCCCTGGCCACATTCATCGAATGGAATACTTAAAAGTGACTACTCTGAATTGAGATGTGCTGTATGTGTAAATATATATATAGGATTCCAAAGACTAAGTACTATAAAATATCTCATTAATATGTTTTATATTGATTATATGTTATAACAATATTATTTTAGATATATTGAGTTAAATACAATATATTAACATTAATTTTACCTGTTTTGTTTTCATTTTAAGAACTGTAGCTACTAGAAAATTTAAAATTATCTATGTGGCTCTTATTACATATCTGTCACACAGAGCTGCTCTAGAGGTTGAGTGTGGAGTTGAGTTTGGTATGAGTCACTACGTTGTTTTTTGAAAAGATGTCAAAGATGTATTTCTTGGCCTTGGTGGTGGTTATATGGATGTTGCCAGGTAATTATTCATTTGCCTGTATGTCTGTCTTTCTATATGTGTCTCTCTGTGTGCAAGAATGCTTCTTTTTGTGTGTATGTTGCCAAAACCTGCTCTCTGTTCACCAGTGTTGAATAGAAATGAGGAGACATAGAGTTTTGGATGAAGTAGAAAAGAGTAGCTTACTTTGCCAGACAGAGGGGGCCAAAGCAGGTGAATGCACTCAAGACTGTGTGACCCAGCCTGGAATAGGTAGTGAAGAGTCTTATAGTGTTCAAGGAACAAGGCATGATCAGCTCGTGGAAATTCTTCTGACTGGTTGATGGTGAGGTAACTGGGAGTTAGCAGCATCAACTTTCTGGTTCCAACCAGTCTGGGGTCTGTGTGCTTGTGGGCTGCTGCTGCTAAGTCGCTTCAGTCGTGTCCAACTCTGTGCGAACCCATAGACGGCAGCCCACCAGGCTCCCTTGTCCCTGGGATTCTCCAGGCAAGAGCACGGAGTGGGTTGCCATTTCCTTCTCCAATGCATGAAAGTGAAAAGTGAAAGTGAAGTCGCTCAGTCGTGTCCAACTCTTAGCGACCCCACAGACTGCAGCCCACTAGGCTCCTCCGTCCATGGGATTTTCCAGGCAAGAGTACTGGAGTAGGGTGCAATTGCTTGTGGGCAGCATATACTTAACTTCTTCCACCTGGTGGGGGTTTTAGTATCTGCAAAACAGCTCAAAGGACATGTCTTGGAATATTATTTATAGTCATTGAGTAGGAACTGAAGGTCCTTGACTTTGTTTAATGACTAAAGTATTATTATTTTGTCTTGTTGGACTGTTTTTCTTTCTGTCTGCATTTTCTTACTTCTCTGATTAAACTTATTTTTTGACTTAAGTTTTTCTACAGGCAAAAAGTGGGCAGGCAACATGTTGTTGTTCAGTCGCTCAGTCGTGTCTATTTGCAACCCCATGGACTGCAGCACACCAGGCTTCCCTGTCCTTCACCATCTCCCAGAGCTTGCTCAAACTCATTTCCATGGAGTCAGTGATGCCATCCAACCATCTTGTCCTCTGTTGGCCCCTTTCCTCCTGCCTTCAGTCTTTCCCAGCATCAGGGTCTTTTCCAACAAGTTGGCTCTTCGCATCAGGTGGCCAAAGTATTGGAGCTTCAGCATCAGTCCTTCCAATGAATATTCAGGGTTGATTTCCTTTAGGATTGACTAGTTTGATCTCACTGCAGTAGTAGGGAGTCTCAAGAGTCTTCTCCACAGTTCAAAAGCATCAATTCTTTGGTGCTCAGACTTCTTTATGGTCCAGCTTTCACATTCATACATGACTACTGGAAAAACCATAGCTTTGACTATACGGACCTTTGTCGGCAAGGTGATATCTCTGCTTTTTTAATATGCTGTCTAGGTTTGTCATAGGTTTTCTTCCAAGAAACAAGTGTTTTTAATTTCATGGCTGCAGCCACCATCTGCAGTGATTTTGGAGCCCAAGAAAATAAAGTCTGTCACTGTTTTCATTGTTTCCCATTTATTTGCCATGAAGTGATAGGACGGGATGCCATGATCTTAGTTTTTTGAATGTTGAATTTTAAGCCAGTTTTTTCACCCTGCTCTTTCACATTCATCAAGAGGCTCTTTAGTTCCTCTCTACTGTCTGCCATAAGGGTGGTGTCATCTGCATATCTGCATATTGATATTTCTCCCGGCTTCCCCTGGTTGCTCAGATGGTAAAGAATCTGCCTGCAATGCAGGAGACCTGGGTTCAATCCCTGGGTTGGAAAGATCCCTTGGAGGAGGGAACAGCTATCCATTCCAGTATTCTGGCTTGGAGAGTTCCATGGACTGTATAGTCCATGGGATGGCAAAGAGTCGGACATGACTGAGAGACTTTCACTTCAATTTTAATTCCAGCTTGTGCTTCATCCAGCCTGGCATTTTTTATATTGTACTCTGCATATAAGTTAAATAACCAGCACGATGATATATAGCCTTGACATACTCCTTTCCCAATTTTGAACCAGAGGACATGGGTGGGGGTCTATTCTGGGTAGGCCTCATAGGGTCCTTGTTGGTTACATATTTACCTTAACAATTTTTAAATGTTTCTAAAATACTGATATTAATGAACTTTATAAAATAATCATTATCAAAATTGAAGTAGATTGTATAGCTTCTAGACTAGTAAAGGAAGAATAATGAAATGGAAGAAGCAAAAAAAAATAGATACAATTCATTCAGTCTAAAAGAAGGCATGTTGCTGTCCATGGGGTCACAAAGAGTCGGTAACGACTTAATGACTGAACAACAAAAGAAGGCAAGAGAGGAGAAAAATAGAAGTAGCACTATGAGAAATCATAAAATGAGTTAAGAAGACATAACTCCAAATATCTTATAATACATGTAAAAGGACTTACAAATATTAAAAAGATTATCAGAGAGTACTAAACAAGCCAAACACCTGAAAACCTATTTATTTACAAGTGAAGAGATACACCTATACACAGGGACATAGAGAAGCTAAAGGACCGAAAAGGTAAAATATGGAAAAAAAATATACTTAACGATATTAATAGAATGGAAGCTGAAATAACTATATAATAAAATAGACTTGAAGATAAAGGGAAAAACCATTTCTAGAGATAAAGAGGGTCACTGTATATTGGTAAATGGTTCAGTTTGCTAGGAAATTTTTAACAATTTAAAAATTATAAACACTTAAAAGCCTAACTTAAAAATATAAAGTAAAAATTGTCAGAACCTCAAGGAGAAATAAATTCACAGTCGCTGTAAGAAGATTTTAACATATCCCTACTGGGTAGTGACAGAACAGGCCAAAGAATTCTATAAATATATAAAAAAGTTTAATAATAAAATTAACTTTACTCATGGACATGTAGATAAAATATCACCAGCAACTTCAGAATATACATTCTTTTCAAGCATACATAGGAACTTAAAAAAAGCTTAACCATTAATCAAGCTTCAACAAATTAAAGAATCAGCATCATACTTTTAATATTCTGTTATGACAAAACAAGTAGTTAGAAGTCAACAAAAATAACTAAAAAATGAAATAAAATAGCTCATACAATATTTGGGCATTTAAAAATATTTCTAAATTATTTCCATGTTAAAGAAGATATTGTAAGGGAAATTGAAAATGTTTTGAACTGATTTGAAATGATTAAAGTACTATTTATAACAAAACTTGGGCTTCTCTGGTGGCTCAGATGGTAAAGAATCTGCTTACAATGCAGGAAGCTGGGGTTTGATTCCTGGGTCAGGAAGATCCCCTGGAGAAGGGAATGGCAACCCACTCCAGTATTCCTGCCTGGAGAATCCATGGACAGAGGAGCCTGGTGGGCTACAGACCATTGGGCTTCAAAGAGTTGGACACGACTGAGCAACTAACACTTTCACTTTATAGCGAAACTTGTGGATTATAACTAAAGCTTTATTAGACATTTTTGCCTTAAATGCTTAAATTCTAAAATAAGTAAAGTTAATTGGCTAAACCTAACTTATGAGGGTAAAAAGTAGATCAATGCAAAGGAAACAGATAAAAGGAATAATACAAATTTGAATGAAATAGGAAACAGTGATATGATAGAAAGCATCGAAAAGTCAAAGTTGGTTCTTTGAAAAAATTAAAATTGACAAACTTCTGGAAAAGTTTGGGCAAAAATAAATAAGCCATCTAAAAGAAGGAAGGAAAAGAGAGAAGCACAAATAATACTGAATTTGAAAAAGAAATAATGTGCAGCAGAGATTAAAAAGAAAATGTATTATAAACATTTTGTCAATACAGCAACACCTTACTTGAAATAGATTATTTGTAGAAACATACAAATTACCAAAACTTACTAAAAATGTAGAAAATGCACATGGTCTTCTAATCATTAAATAAATTAAATTGGTAGTTTAAATTTTGCCACAAAGAAAAGGGAGGTTCAGACGTTTTATAACTGCTTTCTAAACATTCAAGGGATAGATAATTTCAATCTTATACAATTTATACAGTGTTGCAAACAGAAGTACACTGAAATTATATAACCCTAATGTAACTGTGCGGAGAAGGCAATGGCACCCCACTCCAGTACTCTTGCTTGGAAAATCCCATGGACGGAGGAACCTGTTAAGCTGCAATCCATGGGGTCGCTAAGAGTCGGACACGATTGAGTGACTTAACTTTCACTTTTCACTTTCATGCATTGGAGAAGGAAATGGCAGCCCACTCCAGTATTCTTGCCTGGAGAATCCCAGGGACGGGGGAGCCTGGTGGGCTGCCATCTCTGGGGTCGCACAGAGTTGGACACAACTGAAGCGACTTAGCATAGCATAGCATAGCAATGTAACTGTGATATTGAAACAGACTGGGACCAATACAAGAAAGGAAAATGACAGGTCAGTTTCATTCATGAATATAGATGGAAAAATTCTCAACAAAGTGTTGCCAAATCGAGTTCAAAATATTCAGACATATATCAAGACTAGGTTCAGTTTATGTCATTAATGCAAGATTGGGTTATTGCTAGACGCCTCAGCAAGGAGATAGAAGGCATGAACAACACCATCAACCAACTTGACCTAGTTGACATTTCCCTCTTCCTGGTAACAGCAGAATGTGTGTTCTTTTCAATTACACATGGAACATTCACCAAGATAGAATGTGTAAAATGATCTTCAGTTAATTTAAAATTCTGAGTGTTGGTGAGAATGCAGAGCAAGAGGAACTCTCATGTATTATTAGTGCGAATATAAATTGGTACAACATTGGAAAATAATTTGGCAGTATCTAATAAAGTTGAAGATCGGCATGTACTATAAATTAGCAGCTCTACTCTTAGCTACATATCCTAGAGAAAAAAGTTTAAGAGACATGTATTTGAATGTCCATAATAACTTTGTTTATAGTGGAATAAGAAAGAGAAGTGCCATAAAGTCCATCAGTTGTTTGATGAATATGTAAGTTGTGATGCAGCCATGAAGTAGTATCAATGAATGCTGATTTTAAAAGCAAGTAACAGGAAACTTCTGCTTCCCACATCCATATGTATCTTTGTGTCCCATGTGTTAGAGTTTCTCTGGGGTACTTGCAGCTCTAGGT
Organism: Bos javanicus; assembly: GCF_032452875.1. Classification (NCBI taxonomy): domain Eukaryota; kingdom Metazoa; phylum Chordata; class Mammalia; order Artiodactyla; family Bovidae; genus Bos; species Bos javanicus. The sequence goes on from NC_083878.1 coordinate 96,421,006, forward strand.
TCTACTGTGTACATTTTATAATAGATACTGCCAGATTGCCCTTCAGAAGAGTTACTAATTTGCATTCTTCCCAGACTCCTCATTTTTCAGCGCATATTTTTGTTTTATAATTGGGATCATTTATTTTTCAATATTGTGGATTTTTCTCATTAGTACTACAATGTGAACACTTTCCATGTTAGCAAATTTTTAATAAGTAATTTTATTGAGTGTATATTGTTGCTTTCTTAATCATTTCTATATTCTAAGTTATTTCAGTTGTCATCAGCTCTTTGGTATTATAAATGTGTTATAGTGAAAATCTTTCCAAATAAGGAATTTTGGGGGAAGGCTTAATAGCGCTATCTAGATAGAGAAGGGAAGGACATTCCACTTAAAATTTAAGAGCAGATGCAGAGATAGATTTGACACAGTAAATGGCTATTGAAATTAATTCAGATCTGATATAACCTCCATACATACACACACAAAGGAGACTTACATAAATCTAAGTTCAAAAGAGACAATGGTGTAATGTGTCTGCCAGAATATAACAGTTTTGATTTTTGTTAATAGAACTGCAGGACTGACCCTACAGAAAATAATTTTTCTATGCTGACCTAAATTATTACTTACTGTTTTTATTTCTCATCACTAAATTAAATGTATTTTCCAAACAAGAACAAAAAATATCAATCCTAATATTCTCTATGCTTGTCAAATTTTGGAAGTAGTATTATTTGGAAGAATTTGGAACCCATGTTGCAAGAGGAATTTTGAAAATGGTATGCTCAGAGAAGATTTATGGGGAATGGTGCATGTTTTGTGTCTATTGGAGAAAACTTTGGGGTAGATGGAATCAGGTCACTGTCTTTAACTATATGAAAGTTTTTGTAAAGGGATCCTGTTTATGTTTACAATGAGTAGAATTAAACTTAGCTATAGGAAACCTTGTATAAGGACTAACTAATGTGAAGGACTGATGTTGAAGCTGAAACTCCAATACTTTGGCCACCTGATGCGAAGAGCTGACTCATTGGAAAAGACCCTGATGCTGGGAAAGATTAAGGGCTGGAGGAAAAGGGGATGACAGAGGATGAGATGGTTAGATGGCATCACTGGATCAATGGACATGGGTTGGTGTGGACTCCGGGAGTTGGTCATGGACAGGGAGGCCAGGTGTGCTGCGGTTCATGGGGTCGCAAAGAGTCAGACACGACTGAGTGACTGAACTGAACTGAACTGAACTGAATACCACTGTGATGTGTTTTGGGAGGTAGGAGGAACTCTCAAGAGGTCAAGCTGAACCTGAAGAACCACTTGGTAGAAATATCAAATGTCAAATATTTACTAGAGTGATTAGATTTAATGGCATTCCAACTCTGAATTTAGTATGTACATTTATATCTCAAGTTGAAGGCAGATTCTGTTGACCCTTGTTAAAAACATTTCTTATATTCCTTCCTTTCTTTCTGTTCTCAGGATCTTTGTCATTTTTTTGCCTAAGTTTTTCTGACAACCTCCCAATCAGAACTCTTGGTTCTAATTCTTGGTTCAATCTTAGCATTTTGTGTCAAATTGCTTTTGTAACAGGTCTTCTGGTGATACTGCATATGCCATGCTGATCAAACCTTTAGGTATCACCCATTGTCTAGGATAAAGTTCAGAGATTTTGGCCTAGAATTCTTGGCTGTTTATAAGTTGGACCTTCATTGTTTTACTCACATAACCATTTATCAAATACAAACTATATACCAGAGAAAGTGTTAGATGCTGGTGATAGATGAATAAGATAAAGCACTGTGCCCAATATTAGTAAGTTCAAAAGAGCTTGGTAGACAGGTTTAGAACAAGTTTTTGTTTGTTAGTTAAATTTATTTTAAAGGAAAAATGTAGGTTGCTGTGTTTAAAATGGATAACCAACAAGGTCCTACTCCATAGTACAGGGAACTTGACTCAATGTTATGTGGCAGCCTGGATGATAAGGGAGTTTAGGGAGAGGATGGATACATATAAATGTATGGTTGAGTTCCTTTGCTGTCCATCTGAAACTATCACAACATTGTTAATTGGCTATACTCTAATATAAAATAAAAAATTAAAATATAAAGGAAAGGTGTAGGATTTTGAAGAAAAGCATATTTAGAAGACCCCAGCTTGGCCTTAGAGACTCAGAGAAGTCTTAGTTTCTACTACTCCTTGACAAGAATTTTCTGTCTTAATCAAACTAGTCTATTTTCTTTTTTCAAAAACACACAATTAATTTCTGCCTCATGGTGTAATTTTTTAAAAATATAAAACATTCTAATCCTGTTCTCTGTACTGTACTTCAAGGTAGGTCATGTTTTATAGCTTCCTTCATTCCAGATACTATTGGAATACCAGGCCACCTTACCTGTCTCCTGAGAGACCTGTATGCAGGTCAAGAAGCCAACCATTAGAACCAGACATGGAAAACGAATTGGTTCCAAATTGGGAAAGGAGTACATCAAGGCTGTATAATGTCACCCTGCTTATTTAACTTACATGCAGAGGACATCACGTGAAATGCCGGGCTAGATGAATCACAAGCTGGAATCAAGATTGCTTGCAAAAATGTCAACAACCTCAGATATGCAGATGATGCCACCCTTATGGCAGAAAGCGAAAAGGAATTAAAGAGCCTCTTGTTGAAAGTAAAAGAGGAGAGTGAAAAAGCTGGCTTAAAATTCAACATTCAAAAAACTAAGATTGGCATCTGATCCCATTGCTTCATGGCAAATAGATGGGGGGAAAGTGGAAACAGTGACATTTTATTTTCTTGGGCTCCAGAATCACTGTGGGCAGTGACCGCATCCATGAAACTAAAAGACACTTGCTCCTTAGAAGGAAAGCTATGACAAGCCTGACAGTGTACTAAAAAGCAGAGACATCACTGCTGACAAAGGTCCTTGTAGTCAAAGCTATGGGTTTTCCAGTGGTCATATATGTATGTGAGAGTTGGACTATAAAGATGGCTGAGTGCTGAAGAATTGATGCTTTCGAATTGTGTTGGAGAAGACTCCTGAGAGTCCCTTGGACTGCAAGGAGATCAAACCAGTCAATCCTAAAGGAAATCAACCCTGAATATTCACTGAAAGGACTGATGCTGACACTGAAGCTCCAATACTCTGGCCACCTGATGTGAATATCTGACTTATTTTTTGTATCACTCATTTGCCTTTTATTTATGTGTCACTTATTGTGACTATATTCTATTTAAATTTGTTGCTGTTACTCTTTATGTGCATGTCTGTCTTTCTAGTGAGATTATAAATAGATTGTGGATATGTCATACATGTTTCTCTGTCCCCCAGAGACTTGTACACAGGCCCCAGGTGACTGGCATATAAAGATTTGTGGAATGAACATATATTGATTTTATAAGCTAAATAATCAGGATGTTGTCATAATCAAACCTTCTACATTTGATTATGAAAGACTATTTTTTCATTATAAAGTAAGCTTTCTCTGAGTCCCACCCCATCTCCTACCGTTTTAGGTAAATATACTTGCTGTTTCAATTTCAGTTAGATATGATTTTCCAGCACTTTTTCTAGGACTTGCAGGAGTGTAAATCATTGTAGTATCTTCTGCCATATCAGATGGCATTACCTCTTCGGTGTGTATGTCAAGGAACTACATAAACAGAGAGCAATTAAGATTTATGTAAGTATAGCCCATCAGATCTCTCCTGCTCTCAGTCTGTCTTTACTGAAGTTTTCTATCTTTATACCTTCTCTCTCCTTTAAAAGTGGATCTTCTTTTATTCCCATCGTCCACTTTTATATAACACACTCCATAACGTTTGCAGTATCTGGACCTGTCTTTCTATTTCCACAACACAGTCCTGGCTATGGCCTAGCTACATCACATTTGGTTTTTTGTATCACTGAAAATAGCAACTATTGAACACCTTTTATGTGCAGGGACTGGCACTGGGCACTGTGACAATTTGCTATATTATCACATTCATCCTCACCGACTAGCTATGGACATGGCTCTTCACTGTTTGCCTTCTTTCCATCTCTACCGATACTTTGGTGAATAAATTGTCTTGTTTAGAGTTCACCATCACACGCAATTGCAGCTGACTCTGGTTAGCAGCTTCAGATTCCCTTCGGTGGTGATGGTTTCTTGGTAGTGCAATGAGAGAAAAACACAAGGGAAAGTGGACAACCATAGTAACTCCTTACTGATGTTGCCACCATTATGGCAAATTGTTTGTGATTTGTGGAAATGGACTCTCTCTTATCAATGGTTGACTATCAGGTCCTTTTTCTGGAGAGAAGTCATTAGTTAACGCAGCTCAAGGATTTGTCTGAGAAGAGCAGCACATCAGTTAGAATGCTAATTCACTCAACTGGCAGCAAGCACAGTGAAATGACAGCTTGGAGGGGGGTAAGAGGAGTGTCTGAAAATGGCAGCAGATTGGTATTTCGAAAGGGGAGGGAAATTTCATAATGATGAATAAGAAAGATGACATTTGGTGCTCACATTTAACTTGCATTGGATGTCCATATAAGGGTCAGTATGCATAACCTCTCTTGATTAGGCCTCCGGCTGCCCAGCAGCTGACTGGGTGTATACCCTTCAGACTGTAACCAAAAGAAAGGCCTAGATAATTAGGCCAAGTTGAACTGCAGGAGGTAGCCAGCTTCTCTGCTGCCTTTTGTATATTCATGACCCAGCTTGATTGATGGAAGGACAGTGTTTGGTGACACTGTCATTTGCAAGTTGAAAGGTAGACTACAGGCTGGAACCAAGATCAGATGTGCTTTAAAGAGTCCTACAATAAACTCATTTGGATGCTGATGATGTTCACATATGCATTTCTTTGTTTCTAACTGTTTCACATACACATCTGTTAATTTGTAGAAATTAGCTCGGTTGTTTTCAGTTAAAACCTCACACTAAGTTACAGGATAGTTTTGTTTAAAAAGTTGTATGAAGTTGCTACTGATATACCATGTGATGTGGGTCTCAGATGTTTTCATGTGACATTTTCACTCATTTTTTATGTAGGAATTTCAAGTATATTTCTTGAACTGATGTACATCACCAGAAGCAAGTGACTTTTTTTCCTCAGGAAAAAAGATGAATTTTCTCATATTTCACATATTTCAAAATTTTTAAACACTGTTGTCAAAAAGTTTTCCAGAGAATATTGCTTTTGTAAAGGTATTCTATTCTCTATCAAAAGGTATATGAATATTCAAGGTTTACTTTTAATATTGTGATCATGCAAATGGTCTTTTATTCATTCCCATGTCTTTTCTGTTTACTTAAATAGTTGATTAATTTCAGGCTTGTGGCAAATGAGTTCAAAATACTAAAGAAACAAGAGTTTCACCTAAGGAACATATTTATTAATATTGAACGTAAGTTATCATAAATTATTAGAATTAATACCATATTTTGTTGGTTAACAAAGATAAGAAAGGGAAGGAAAGATGTTTGTGAAGACTTTTTTATGTACCTGTTTCACATATATTAAGCTACTTCTTAAATCTGTCTTGTGAGAAACACCACATAGTTATTCTAATCAATTTATTTTTCAATAATTTTAGTATTACACTGATGCCTTTGGAAGATAGACTTGTTCTGGCATTGTTAAATAATCAACATGAAAATGATTTGAATACCTTCTCTAAAAAGTCCTTACATGTATATTTTGGTTATATTACCGAACTTCTGTTAGTAGCCATAACTTCAGAAAACACAAGTGTAGGTTCTCTGTAAGCTGTGAAGTGCTGTATAAATATAAGTAGTAATTGTAGCTGTTGTTGTTATCATTACTAACAACAAATCACAGGTAGTTGTAACAGAACAGTATAACAGATGAAGTAGTCCTCCCATCATATTTTTGTCAACTCACTGTTACTGATCAGGTATGAAACTTTTTATGAAAGCAAAACAGCAAAGAAAGACTTTACCAGCTCTTTCAGTTATTTTCCATATTAATTATCTGACTTTGCTCCTCCCTTCCAGATGCTCGAAAAGACAGTGTCTCTAACTGACAGTAATGCTTTTGTCAAGAAGGTTCTGGAGGGCGTTCAAAACATACTCTGATCACTACAGACAACACGCACACTCCTTTTAAAGCCATCTTAACTGACATTTGAGATAAGCATCTGAAATCTAGTATCCCAAATCTGCCTGTGTAGTATTCGGAAACTCTTGGCTATAATTTGTGGTGATTCTTTCTAAATCAATTATCTGTTAGCAGAGAAAGTATTAATGTATCCAAAATGTTAGTGAAAATGTCATTTTTGTCACTTGACTATCTCAGGATTTTAAATTATTGGATTAACTTTTAGATTCTTCTTATTAGAAATTAAAAGCAAGGTGTATGTTTTTGTGAAATAAGATAGAAATTATATCTCTTATTGAATAGAAATAGTTCAGAAATTTTCAAAGAGAACTATGCCTTCTTGAACCAAATTGAAATGTATATTTTTCTGCTACAGAGCAATATTCTTATTATGTTCATTACTGTTCTTCTCATTACATCTTTTCAAAAACTTAAAGGTTTATCAGTTTGTCAGGAGATTCTGGGTCTTTCTAGTGATAAAATAAACTTGACACTTGTTCTATGAAGGCATCTTCTCCCTGCTTATCAACTCTTCAATTTATGGCTGTGTTTTGAAATTTGTGCCTGTGACTCCCATCTTTGTATTTACTCCAATTAACACATAAACCCTAATTAGCCAGATCAAGGGACTTGGGAGTCCGTAAATGGAAAGTGACATGGCAGAGCTTGGCAGCTGGCATCAAGGCAAGGTGACAAAAATAGGGAAGTATCAATTAGATGACTTTGATGGTAAAGCTATGTGTTAGGATGATAGATTTTAACAGCTCTCTCTGTCACTGACTGCTGACTCTAGGATGGGGTGTAGGAATCAGTAAAATGATAGCTAAGTTAAAGCACTGAACTTTAGGTAAACTTAAAACACAATAATAATAAAACCTGAACAGCATTTAAATTCAGTTTTGTATCATTATCACTGGCAATAAATTACACATTTCCACCAAAATTAATTTTTGTGAATTTCCCTGTAGAATGATTTAGTTTCCAAATTTTCAAATTGTTACTATAAGTGTACAGCAGTTCTTGAGTAGCAATGCAAGAGTCCAGAATTATAAAATTTGAGGAGCCTAAATGTCCTAACCAAAAATTTTTGAGGGAAGAGATAGTCTAAATGAGTGGGTTTGGGAATGGAGTACCCATGATCACCATCAAGTATTAATTAAGTTCCAGACTGCAGTTTTGGACTACATATATAATTCAACAAGGAGAAAAGTTAGGACTTTGTAAACATTATTCCAGTTTTACAAATCTGTTGTTACAGAAAAAGACTTATGTCTCAGCTGAGGAATTTTGTCAGGCTTTGTATATTGCTCATTGGTTTTGAGAGTAATAGGAGTTAAATATATAAGAACTGGGCTGCTTCAAATGGATTACTGGGTATTTGTAAAGAAGGTTCTAGAGGGTGTTGAGAACACATTCTGTGAACACTACAGAAATCATGCATACCCTTTAAATCTGTTGGAACCAGGGGGTGATAGGGTTTATTTTTTTCTCAATTCTTTTGACCAAGAATTGGTTAAAATTGTGATGTGAATATATGTCTCCAATTAGATATTAGGGTGTATATAGTTTTTTTTCATTTTGGATAGCCAGTATATCTGTAAGCTTACTTGGTACTTTGCTTGAATGTAGATATTTTCTGTAGTTATTTAAGTTGTTGATTTTAAGCTTAGACTTTAAAATTGTGAAATTATTTTAGTTCCCATGTACCCCTGTTACAAGTACTGCAGAAAATGGGGGAAAGAACTCTTATTTGAAAAGTTGCCATTCTAGAGGAGTATTTGAAACATTAAAAACCTGCCAGAAGGTCCATTAACATAAATGTTTAACTCAGACACACAAACATGTACTGAAATGAAAATGTTTCATGCATTAATTTGCTGCAGAAGGAACTAACATAACAATTAGAACAGCATTCTGCCTACTTAGACTTAAATTTCCTAGGGCAGTTATAATACGTAGTGTTGATATAGTTTAAGTTTTTTAAAACATATACAGTATTCTGTTGTTAAAATGATTTCTTCTGTTTTAAAGCATTCAAACATGGTAAACCCTAGATAACTGGAAAGAAGCGTTAGGAGTATAATTCCTAGACTAAGATTTGGAAGTTTCCTCATCAGCTCAGGGTCTATTAGAAATACTTGGAAAAAAACAATTTCTTTTTTTTTTTTTTTTTTCTTTGCAAAGGAATGAAGAAATGATGTTTATATTTTGTAATTGTAAAAATACCAGGTGCTGTCATGAAAACAGGGAACCTAGCTAATACATCAGTAATCTTCATGAGGCTATTTTGCTTGCTTGCCATTTTCAATCATTTTTGTCAGTGGTACTTTGGTGGCAGAGCTGATAACCTGCCTTATAAGGAACACTCTAGCAGTGACTAAATATGGGCTATCGCTTTTTTTGCACCAATGAAAGAAATTGTGACTTTTGAAATGGTTTCTGTTCCAATTGTGTAGCCGATCCATTGATTTTTTTAGCATGCTGATCCCAGTTGCATGGTCATATGTTGTAAACCACATGGAACTATTTCAAACTGTGATGGGGGAAAGTAGCAACTGCAAACATTCCTCCTTGAAGCAAGTGGTTGTCCTAAACTGAGCACTGTAGAATAAAAATGGAAACATAAAAATAGCAGTTGGAAAGATAAAACAGCATTTATAGTACTAATAAAACCGTTGTGGCTTCCACAGGAAAACATGCTTTGTAACCTAATGCTTACCTGAAAGGACTGTCGAGTTTCTGAGAGTTATAGCTGTTTTTGTAAGAGAAGCACAGAGATTTGCTTGAGGGCTGAGTGATAGATTCGCCTGCCTGAAGCATCCCAGTGTGTTTATACATGGCTTGTATGGCAGCTTTCATAAGACATTTACCCCATGATTTGCGATGAGCTTATGTGTGAATAATTAATGGCAATTAATCCTTAATTACAGTAATTAGGCAAGTCACAGGAAATTAAGCTGCAGCTGGAGAAGACCATGCCTGGGAAGAGAGGATTGGGGGCTGTGTGAATGTGCCATTTACTGACAGCATAGGATGCGCAGTATTCAGCAGCTTTGGCATTTCTATTGGCAGCCTTGGGTAGGACAAGAGGGCTCTGTATTAGAAGCAATCTATAGTTGTCTACAAGAGTTTTAAGTTCAAGTGCCAAAATGTTGTGTTGCATATGGTGATTATCTAAGTTTATTGGTTGCTATAACTCAAATGAGTATAATTGTTTTTGGCTTGATAACAGTGACATTAGAAACCAGAGCTTTTATGCATTCCTGGTTCTATTGGCTTGAAACATGTTGCAACTTTTAGAAACAATTCATCCAGGTTTGCAATTATGAAATAGATAATGTAATTGTCTAGAAATTAACTGAGAAAATTTCAGTCAGGAACAATAGCGGAACATATAGTATCTCGGTTGAGAAGTTAATTACTTTATTACTAGTTGCTTTGCCCCAGTTAAGCACTGTAGTACACAGAATGCAGTAAATATCTATTGAATTGAATACATATTCTAAATGTTCAAAAAGCTGAGGTTATAGAAACTTCAAATCACTCACATTAAATGCTAACAAAGTTAATGCTTAAGAATCTACAAACGGGTGTCTTAAAACAAACCAAGCAACCATTTGATAGAGAGCAGCACTGCCCTACAAATTCCTGGTGGGAGATGTTCATGGCGCCCCATCTTGGAAAATACAACTTCTTCCATTATCTATGTGGAATTTAAAAATCACATGGCCATTTTATACCTAGATTAAAAAGCATGTAGAGAAGTTATTAATTAAATGCAAATTGCAGCATGAGAAAAGTATCTTCATCTGCTAATGTTTGTCATTCATTTTCCTCTGTGAACTTCAGAGCACAACAGAAGTTTGATTCACATATTCAGTTCAGGCCTGATATTAAACTTATCTAAAGTATTAATTTGTCAGTCATTATACAGCTACTTTAATGCCTGAGTACTCCTTGATGCCAACCTAACTATCAGGAAAAGGGTGCACTTAACCGATAGTTCAGAGCAGATAAAAAATACATACATTGTATCTTTTAAAAAATAGTCTATATAATTTAGTTGGAAACATTTGTAAAGGCTCCCCATGTTTTATACTAAAAAGGAAATTTAGGGTTTTTTTTCCCTGTATAACTCAGGATCAGAAGTATTTGGTGCAATAGGCTTTTTTGGTTATTAAGTGTTAAATATGCAAAGCTTCATCTTTCAGGAATACTGTTTCTTCTAAGACCAAACTGATGGAGAGTGAAGTTATGTGAACATATATAGATTATTGCCTTCGGTACTTCTGGTTCACTTTAAAGAGAAAAGTAAGTCACAGTATCCTAATAATGGTCTTGATTTTATAAATGATTTTTCCCCTTGAAATAAGCAACACATTCATTTTAATATGTAGAATCGGTTTGCTAGCAGGGCGACAGTTTAAAAAGGCTTCCAACTGTGACACAAGTGCAACCATATTGCTTCCTATTACTCGCTAAGGTAGTTGTTTAGAAGAGAGAATGTTCTCCCTGGAAATGTTTAAAGTGCTGTAATTTTATTTAGGATAATGAGGATTTATAACCATTTTGCCATATGAAAACCTGCCTTTAGACAGAGTGAAATAGGTTGTTTTGGTTATTGAATGTTCTTAACTCTAGGGTGTGTGTGTGTGTGTGTGTGTGTGTGTGTGTCTTAGAGTAGTAAGGGAAGTGTTTACATTGGGGATTATGCTGGTTTATTCTATATGTTGGCCTGTGGTACATATGAAAATACTAAGTGATACAATTCAAGTTTGGCCCATATAAATGTTTACATTTCTTTGTGCATGGGATTTCTCCCTGTTGAAGCATAACTAAATAGAAAGTCTTTGTTCTTGTTCCCACAAACAATTTTAGCAGTGACTGCTAGGTTTCCCTAGAACCCTTAGTCTTTACAACTTTGCCCTTGTACTAGAGGAAGTTGTTTTGAGTGATGGTTGGGTAGATAGTGCACAGGGAGAAAGCTTTGACAGAGAAGTGCAAAGAAGATCTATGTTTTTATTAATAACAGTAAGCACGGCATTAGTGTAGTATGTATTAACATTAAAAATTAACCTAGTAAATATTAATTTGACTTAAATTACCTATACTGTAGTCTATAGCACTGTCTCAAAACCTACTGTGGAATAGTTTATTTAGGCCTCTGATATGGGAAGGGGAAGAAAGGAACAGAACAGTTAGAGATTTTTATCAGGTTTTTATCTCTTCACTGAAAATCTTAGCTCTCAAAACATTTCTAATTTCCCTCATTTGAAGGTTCAAACAGTTTCAAATTACTGCCCATGGATTGTTCTTGACATCCCGAATGGTAAATTTGAGCTGTGGAAATGCTGGAATGTGTTTTTGTGCTTTTCCTGAACAAGGGAATTCAACGGGTAAATTACAGTCATTTACTGGGAGTGTAATTTACTGAGAGCCTTTAGGCAAATGCAGGGGGAAAGGACAGCAGCAGAACGGAAAAAACAGTATAAAAACTGTTTTGTGTATTTTTTCCCTTTTCTCATTAAGTATTTATTCACATTAGAGTTTTATGAATTAATGGATGGCCCTACAATTAAAACAGATAACCTTTACTCATTTTCACCACTGATAGAACAAGTATTTGAAACAGTGATTGCCATGTTAAGATTACAACCTGAACCACATTTCTGAAATTATACTAGTTTATTTTGTATTTATATCCATGTTTGTCTTACTGAGAATTATAAATAAGACAATGTTGCTCTGCTTTCAGAATGATTAAATATTTGCCTAATTTAGATTTTCACCATACCAACAGTTCAGATAATAAATGTTTTAAGTTTTCTTAGTGGACAAATTAGTATCAAAGACTTTTCATACATTGGTCTTGAAAAGTACTATTCTACTTTTGTCACATACCACAGATGAATCTTATTTTAAAAAGAGAAAGATCTAGACCATTTTGGTTATATGCACAGTTTTAAGCCAATACAAGATAATGCAGCTTATTTATCAAAGGTTAAAGAGAAATTTTCTGAAACCGTCAACTAATTCCTTGTCATATAAATATATAAACATTTGTGGTAATTCTTATAAACAGTTCTGACCAATTCCTTTCATGAAAAGCAGTGCGCTCTGTAGTAATTGCTAAGCAAACAGAAAGCTGTGTTGCAAAGTGGTTTTGTATAGCATATTGTAATTTGACACTTAAGTTGTGCCCTGCATTACCCTGTGTCATAATTGATGGCTAAAGAAAAGCACATGCTATGCTAATCATTTGTTAGAATAGCTTGTTAAATTGTGGTTGCCAATTTTAAATAAACTATGGAATACTTGTCTGTATTTTAAGGTTTTGTAACCTACAGTTTTAAACAGTCATTTTGAGGCTGTTTTTTTAACTTTCTGTGGCATATGCACAATTCTGCCTTTGCACACAAGGTCAGCATGTTCGCCAATTTAATAGCATATTATCAAGAACAAAATCAATGAGCTGCAGGTTTCACACAGTATCTCAAGGGACTTTTCTGTTTCTACTTCACTGATCCTAAATTTGGTGTCCTTTTAAAATCAGGATTGGTATTTTAATACATGATTTTTTAAGTTCTTAAAAGTAAAAGATTTCCAGGATTAGAAGGCTAATTTAGTTATTCAGAGAAAATAAGGGAGAATTTATATTTATTAAGCACAGTGACTAGACATAAAGCAGCTTATGTTAATATAGAAGTTATTAACTATAGAATGCCAGTAAGAATTTTAGTGCAGCAAAAGATTCAGGAGATAAGATCACTGTGTATGACCAGTTTGAGTTCTCATGTTTTTAATGTAGGAGCTTTTGCATAAGTCTGTGTTGAGTCAGTTATATCCTCTAAAGAGAGAAGCCCAAACTTGGCTAATGCTGACTTACAATTGAGAGTAATAGACCTCTATCACCTCTAGTAAAAGAACTGAAGCATATGAAGGAATATGTGCATTTAGACATGAAAGAAATGTTACTTCTGTGGAGAAAAATGATTTAATGTGCAGAGAAGGGTTATTCATTTTTAAGAGATTAAAAATGACTTGAATATAATACCTTTAATTTGTAATAATGGTCTGACGGCTGCTTCCTGTCTAATGTAAACCTTTTGATCGACATGTCCATTTTGATCTCTTCTGTCACGTAGTGTATTGAATGGATAAAGGTATTATTTTCAGTTATTGTACATATCCTTAATTAAGCCAGTACAGACATGCAGGTGGATTTAGTTCTCAACCACTTGATAGACAAATATGTATAAGGTTATTCTGTGGCCTACAATTGACCCCTTTGTGTGGAGGAATTCCCTGAGAACATTCAGGATTAAGTCACTCTGTTACATGAGAGGAGAGGTGGCAGACATGCCTTCCAAAACAGACACTCTCACTCGATGGCATTATTTGGGAAGCATAAGATTTGATAGTACCAATTTTGTAATTGTTGTTCCTTAACAACACCTAACACACATGCAAGTTGAAATTTACAATATCCTCATTCTTATTGGATTTTTGGGGTCTATTTTCTAGTGAATTTCATTTCCTCTTCTAAATTGTGTAGAAACTAAATATTAGGAAAGTTTGAGATTTGATTACTTACTATTATAAAAACACTTAGAGCCTTAATGTAACTAATAATATTGTTCATAAATTTATAATACTGTTTAAGTCTTAACTGAATTTATGTAACTGAATGTGTGCATTTGAGATGTAAGTTCTTACTTTTTAAAATAATATTTTTAGTAGGCCGATATACTGGTCTATAGAAAGTATAGCAGGATTTCCTACTTATTTAGATTAGGCAACCTAAACACTTAGGAAGTCATATTCTCTGCTCTTTTAGAAAAGAGAATATATCCAATGTTATAATTATCATAATTATCCAGAATATGAAATATGAACTATGAAATATTCTGGATAATTATGAATATAAGTAAAAAAAAATAAGAGATATGTTTTTTGGTGTACAATGTGCTCTGCAAGTTTACTCATTATTTTGACTTCTGAGTTTCCTTTCTCATGGCAGGTTATGGAAGGAAAACCAGTCAATGACCAGAGTACAATAAAATGTCCTTAATATAGTTTGACTGAAGGTAGAGCAGCAATAATATAAATCAGGCACCTTATTGAAGGGCTCTTGAGTATCCCCAGAGATATCGGCCTTGATTCCAGATAAGGTGTGGGGTCACCCACGATTATCCGTGGTTTCTCGGAATAACTCACTGACCCGTGGAGAGGTGTCTTTCGGTTCAGGCCTCTTCCTCCCTGGTTGTGGGGTTCGAAGGGGGTCTGCACACTCGTGGATTAGGTGCGCCTTTGCACACGCGCGGCCCGAACCAGGGCTCGCTTGGCTGTGCACAAACGCAGAGTCCCGAGTTTTGCATTAAGCGGTGTTTAGGAACCTAGTTCCTAAAGAGTCTAGAGAGATAAATAATGGATGTGTGGGAGCTCAGTGTAAGCCCGAATTTTCTTTCCTCGGTAGTTTTTGTTCTCAATCACCTTGATGAAACAATCTTGAAGCCGCTTCTTTTTCCGTGGCATTTGGAATGAGTCCCTGACAGGCTGATTTTCCACCCCTGTTGTGATGCTGCTTTCTCTAGTTAATATTCCTGTGTAAGTGTCGCACAAAAGTAAACCCAAAGAGGCCGCACATGACATGGAGGCTGCTCCATTTACATTAATTATGCAGTCAGGGCGGTGAGAATCCGCTGTCAGCCGGAGGGGCGGGGGGCGCGCCGCGGCGGGGAGCTGGGGAGCCGGCGGGGTCGCCCGGAGGGGGAGCGGGGATCGTCCGGGCCGGCGGGCCGCCGCTTGGTGAGCGGAGAACAATGGGCGCGCCCCGGGAGCCTCGGGGCAGAGCAGCGCGGCCGCCGGAGCCGCCCCCTGCCAGCGGTCGTCCCGGCTGCGTCCCACGGAGGTGGCTGCCCGGCCGGCCGCGGCCAGAGCTGCCTCCCCAGCTCCCCGCAGCCAGCCTTGTGCCCTGGGGTCCGCACCCCGGGGATCAGCTTTGCCCCCCGAGCTCTCAAGAGTTAGTGCCTTTCAAATCCAAACCTGAAACTTGGTTCGAGGCCTGGCGACCTTAGTGGCTGGATTTCCTTGATTTCAAATACTCGGGCTGCTACCTACTCAGGTATCTCCGAAAAAAACGGGAAAAAATTACCACATGAACCTCTTTCACGTTAGAAAATTCGAACCAGCTGCAAAGCAAGGACACCCTGGCAAAATGGTTAAGAAAAAAATTTAACTCTCTAACCCCTCACCATAAACATGAAACATCATTCGGAGGTTTCCCGCCGTAATTGACTGGAGCATCCTAACTTAATGGCTGTTGTTCAGTGGGAGACTGAAGTCCACAGGGAATTCCTAGGAAATTTAATTGTACAAACATTTGTTGAGTACTTACTATGTGCTAGGTGATAGGAAATTATTGCCTCATTCTTGCAGCATGGAAAACATTCCAGAAATTTTAGATTATTGCTCTTTCCGGGATTTAAATAGGGGAACGGTAGAAAAATTGCGCTTGTCACCACTATCCCTCCGCCCCCCAATCCATTTCCCCAGTGACTTGGCTTTAGTCAGGAAGTATTGAGGATAGTAGGAGAATGAATGTGCTTTTTTCTTTTCTTTTTTTTTGCACTTTTACAGAGTATCAGTAAAGATTATTGTACAGTATTTCTGCAGTGTAGTGCATACACCTCATTGTGTGGACTTAGAATTGAATGCTTGCAGGGAAGGACTAGTCAAATATACATGCCTGTAGAACAGCAGAACAGGGAGCCTGGAAAACATTAATAAGAGGATGATTTGAAAAGCCTTGCCCCATTTTTAGATTTGCAAAAACAATTCCATGGTCATATTTTGTAGTTTTCTTTAAAATAAAGGATTGCATGTGTAGAATTTCATGAGTAAATTGTGTCACATTCAGCCAGGAGCAACCACACTGAAAATTTTTCCAAAAGGAACTAGGCCATCCTTTCAAGGCCATGTGAGGATGATGACATTTAGTTCTTTTCCAGCCAGTCATAATTTCTGAAGAAATCAATGTAGTACCCTTATCACTGTCTTTATTTCTTTAAACAAATAGATAAGAAGTGTTACTTTAAAAATGTTTAATGTCCTCTTCTGACGTTTGTACTATGGACGTTCCAAAAATGAACTATTTTCGAAAACAAATGTCTTTTCTTCCTTGGTCTGTGGAAAAGTTGATCCCTCTATACAGTACATATTTTTTAAAGTCACTTCTAATTGTTTAAGACAGTATTGTGGATGATTTTTCTCTTCTTTAAGTGGAATTATACAAAGATGCAATTTTCTAAAATGAATGTCAAATCATATGAAATTGCTGGTATCTGACCGTTTTGACATTAAAAATGGCAATTTCATGTGGTTCAGTCAAACAGAAAGTATTGATAACATATAAGTGAGATAAAAAAGCAGAAAAGTACTTATATATAATCATGGTATAAAAACTTGTGCATGTACAAAAGATTGCGATTTGATGTTTTACAAATAGAGTCAAATGTTCATGGAGTTCGTTTTTCCCCTGTTAAATTGTTTGAATTCACCATGGAACAAAAAAGCTTGTTTTCTTTTAGACCTCAGGGGAAAATAAGAACTCTGTTCTTTAAAAACAATAAAATTGAAAAGATACACCAAACTTAGTGATCTGTGGGTCCTTGGAATTATAACTGTGTATATCTTTGTATTATTACCTATATATATTTAAATATAACATCCAAAATCTTGTTTTTTGACCCTATGTCCATTCCACTCGAGTTAAGGTACTACTTTTATATACATTTCATCTTTAATTTTACCTGAATCTAATGGGAGTTTCCAAAATTAGATGTAGAAATCCAATCAGCATTTTAATTGGAACTGTATTTACCAGTATGGTTCAACTTTTTTTATCTACTCAGAACAGTTTGTATCATGAAATCATTTACATAATGGTCTGCTTTTGATGCTATCATCTGTGAGATTCTTATCTCTGAGGGAAATTTCCACAAATAAGTTAATTTTTAAAATCAGAATGCAAAAGGGATAAATTATGAATATACTTATTTTAAAAATATTTAAATAAGATACCAAAAAAATCATATTCTTACTTAGTATCATTAGCTTTGACATCATTGTATGGTGCCAGATTATAATGATATGAAGCTTATAATACTGTTTCACATTTTTATCCACTAAATAAAAACCTGCCCTGTGTTTTATTACAAAGTAGGTGGCCTGGAGGAAAAATATATGTATTCTTTCCTTTTGGTATAAAATATGCATTTGGGCTTCTCATTTTATCCCCAATCTGTGTTATTCCTTAAAAATGCAGAACTGCCTGAAGTCCTCTTTAATATTTAATTCAACAACTTTTTAATCTGTCATTATGCTGTGATGAAGTAAGCATCAAGTGTCGCTGAAAAAGATTAAATTATACTTGGAAATAGGAATTGAAATGATTTAGGGTTGGAGGCTGAATATTTGCTTTGCACAAGTAATAATAATAGTAGCTTGGGTGAAGAAGGGCTTTGGTTTGGCTTTAATGTCTTTGCCTTGCTGTGCTCCCCTGTGGCTCCCCCTGATTTACGCTGGCATTACTGAGCTTTATTTTATTTAAATGGAGGTAGAAAGTGGAAATTACTACACTACAATACATTAATTACTCTATACTATTTCTTTGTACTGATTTCACTTTTTTCTGTAAACATCATAAACAATGATGCAACCTACCTAATATGGATAGCATCTGTAAGCAATCCTGTAGTTCTTGTTAACAAGCTTATCTTAGAAAGGAAAGGCAGTAATAATTAATATCCATCTATGGAATAGAAGCAAAGGAACATTTGTGATAGGGGATGATGTCCTACATAAGAATAAGCTGTGACAGTATGTGTTAATATTTTAATCACTGCATTTTACTTCTTGCTTTTAAAATCTAGACTTTAATCTGTGGACCATTTTTTTCTTAGGAACAAAGGACAAACTTTTAAACCTCTTAGTGACTCAGGATTATTCAACAGGTGACATAGTTACGAACCTTTTTGGAGTACTTGGTCCTTTTAGATCTGTCTAGAAATCTGTTCCATCGTCTCTGGCTACACTGGCATATTTGTAATCTAGTTCTGTAATGAGGCCCAAGCAATCAGTTAATCTAGTTCTGTGATGAGGCCCAAGCAATCAGTTAATTTAGCAGAGAAAACTAATTGAGAAATTATTTGATCAAGTACACTGCAAGATCCCTATGTGGTTCTTTGAAGGAATGCTGCCTTTCATATTTACTGTAATCCATGTGTATTGGTGGCTTGTATGTGTACTCTGGCTCCATCTGTAATGAATGTCTTGAAAACATACCTTCATTTGTCATGATTTGGCATGATGATGGTCCTTTTCAAAATAAGCTTGGAAATAAACTAGAATTTTGACATCCGGCACACCTGTTGGAATATCATCAGAGCTATGTTCACTTCTAGGAGTTTGGTGTATCTGCAATTCAGGTGTCTGTTTCCCTGGTGTCGTGTCCTATCTTGTAACAACAAAAAAGGAAAAGAGACCTTGTCCTTCCTTTTTTGAAACATTTGAAGTGAGAATGTAAACTTATTGCAGTAAATTCGGTATTATCTATTATCTCTGCAGAATTTTTAAAAATAAAGATGGCAAAACGTTTTTGGGATTACAAAGTTTTTGGTACCCTTCTGTGTATTACCCTTTTGATCTTCTGTTACAGTGGCCTCATAAAGTTGCACTAAGACTGAAATACCAGGGAAAAGTACCAAAACATTTTGCAAAGGATGTATTTATTTTTTTTCAGAAATGATTTTTTGTTGGTAGCTTGAGTAAATTTTATACTCTGCCTAGTTAAATTCCCTCAATATTTATTTAACTCCCCATTTTATCAGTGAATACCCAAGGTGTGCAAGGTGGAGCAAATAGTATAAGTATCATTATGTCCCTTTCATTATCATTAGATATTTGAAATTAAAGTTCTGTGTTTTTTTTGATTACCTCTTACAGTTCATGAACACATATGTGGAGGATTAGGTCCACAGATTATTTACTATTTAGTGTCTTGATCTAGGATAACATTTTAAGATAGTTTTTTAACAATTTGTTTGCCTACATAATGTTATTCCTGTTACGATATGCATTTGTCAACTTGTGCCTTTTTTCTCTATCGTAAGACTAGTTGCCTTTCTGAAACCTAGTATGCTTGTAGGGTAAAGTAAATGCATGTCTTTGTAGAAGAATAAATAAAAAGAGCAACCTGAGTCAATAAGCGGGTTCAATTCATGCCTACAGCCATGGAGGACAGCTCATTTTGTAGATGTGGGTGTTTTGTTTACATTTATAATGCAGCTTTATTTAATGCTGACAGATATAGCTTGTGGCAAATGATAGTCAGAATGTATGAGCAGTCATAATGCTTCTGTCTTCTTATAGTGTGCTGCTGAAAATAAGCAGTTCACCTCTGTTTTTATTGAGGAAAGGATATGAGACAGCTATAGCTTCGTGAGGCTATTTATTGAGTTGTTTTACTAGCTGTGAACATGCCGCTTTATAGCAGTTGTGAAAATGGACTTTGCTAGTGTGTGGGAAAGGAAATAACATTGCAGTATACAAGGGTAGTAAAAAATCTCTATAAATAATTTTTCAGACTGAAGAATATTCTCATTTAAACAGGCAGAATGGGTTGTGATTTTGGATAGGTGTCAGTTTCCCCAAAAAAGCCACTAGGTTGGAATTAATCATATGATTTGGAGGAAAATTTTGATTCTCTAAAATTTAATTAGGTTAGAACTTGGGAAAAGTTGTTTATATACCTACCTGGATTTAGCACAGCATTGTGGTGACCTTTGGGGCTTAAGGATCTGTATTAACCACCTTAGGGGCACAAATTATAGAAGGTGCAATGGGCTACATGTATGTGTGATATGGCACACCTGTACCTGGAAGCTAACAATATGTTAATACTGTGTTATTTGAGTACACCTGATACAGGGGTCGCAAAGAGTCGGACACGACTGAGCGACTGAACTGAACTGATACAGAGAAATCTATATTCATATATTGTTGATAATGTATTAATAATAGGCAATTCAGATGTATAAGCAGCACACAAATGATGGGAAATTCTTTAAATATTTGTATTTTGACCCTGAGTATTTATTATTCAAAATAACTAAGGGAAAGTGACAAAGTAACCACAAACTTTGAATTTATATTATTTTTTTTCATCCCTGGGAAATTATAGGCACTCGCTACACCTGGAGCTTTTTACTTTACAACCGTTTTGGTTTTTACCCTAGTTTCTTTTTCCTTCTACTAACTCTGCCCAGGTCTGTTAGAGCTTTTTGATGTACAATTATTTATTGGCTTCCGTAATTGTGATGGATATAATACTTTTATTTTTAAACATAAAACAGACCTTTAGAAAGGTATATATTTGAAATTTTTATTACTTTCCTATTTTTATTCAAATGTTCATCATACAGTAGTGAGAAGGTACACAAGTAATATTTTCATGCATGCAAAATAATTTAGAAAGCAGTGTGAATCTCAGCAGGTGTTTCTTCCATGTCTGTGCTCAAATTTCTAGGGAACACTGAATATTAAATTGAAATAACCTCCCTTGATAATATGCAGCTAAAGTTCAGTTTAATTCTCAGATAAGGTTTTCTTGGACACATACCATTTTCTTCTCATGTAAATAAAAATCAGTCTACTTGGTTTTTAATACTTGCCACTTTACAAAATAAATCAAAATGTTGCAGAGTACTTATTTCTTTTCTTTAGTGCTTTTATAAGGCATTTGTGTTACCACTAAATATATGGATTATAGGGATGCTGTAAAAATGTTCTTATTTCCTTCTCCACTGGCTGATGAAATGGGTTAATCTCTCTATAGAGCTATTTCCTTAATTCACCACCTGTTTTCAAATCCCTGGTAACTGACAAGGTAAGCAAAGAGAGTCCTCTGTGTGTGCCTTGTATACCTATTTCAGAGAGAGAGAAACCTAGAATTAAAAAATTAAGACTAAAATCTTGATTTTTTTTTTAAAGGAAAGTTGTTGCACATTACTAAATAGCTGCCATATTTAAATTATCATTTACCAACCCAGTTATTTCACCAACCATGCATCCTTTCAGTGGAAATTTTCAATTCAAAAGGGCATACATCTATATAAAGTACATTTATTACCTTTTTAGAAATGCCTATTTCCTTCCCAGCATATTATAAGAGTGTGATAGACATAAAAGTAATGCAAATTTTATATATTTTTGATTTAGAAACAAAGGAACCGATTTTCTACTGGTAAAAGCAAATGTGGGCTTGGCTATTATGGTTAGAATGTCTCTACTGTATATAAGTAATCATTTATTGTTTAAATACAGAAGAGGCTGTAACAAAATGCTGTCAAGAGCCATCACACTCATTAACCTGCAAGCTAATTAGCCTCCTCCTGCCTGATTGCTGACAAGTTCTTCAATCTGAACCCATTGCTGTTGTGTCAGCAGAGAAACACAGAGTGAGGTAGAGGAGGTCTCCATTAGATGTTTGTGAACAAAGTCTCTGCATTAAAGGTTTGTTTTTTACACTCTAACAAATGTTAGAGCACTCATATCCCTAGCTATAATTAAATTGGCAACTCTTAATTACTGTAATTAGTATATTAACTGTTTCCTTTCCTGTTCATTTATAATTGATTTTAAGAGATTACATGTAATTTAATGTGATTTTAAAAATTTAATCATTGTTTAAAGGGTTTCAATAGTTAAATGTATATCTACAATTGAATATTTGAAATAATATGCATAATAAAATCACTTAAATGCAATGGCATGTCAAAACCAGTAGATATGGGGTTTATATTCACATGTCCTTTTTTTTCATGCAAACATGACATTCAGTCCCCATTAGACTTTTTCTCCCTGGTAGGCTAACATTTCTTAACTAGTTTGCAAATTATTATTGGAATGATAGAACATTTTGCAAATGCATCTTAAAATATGAGTTCATTAATTTGTGGAAGACTAATTCATTTAGAATAGCTTCTTGAGGACAAAAAAAAAACATTCACAAGTTATTTTGCTTATTATATCACCCGTCAAACTTGAGACTTTATGGAGAGTACCAGAAAAAAAAAATAGAGTATGTTTTGGAATGGGGAAAGTGATCTAAGTATGAATTGATGAAGTCTTTTCTAGATTTTCAGAATCATCACTATCATTGCTTTTTGGCAAATGTTACTTCCAATTTTGGTTTAAAATATTTGAATCATCTTCAGCAAATTAGTTAGAGGCCTAAACTATTCTGAAATGTCATATATACCAGCAAAATGTATTCACATGTTTAAAAGACCACATATACTGGGATTTATTGTAGTTCTAGTTTATGTAGGGAAAACTGCTATTTGAAGTATCTGATTTAAAAGTACTGGACTGAAGTAAGACACAGCATCAAAGTTTATGGGGGCCTTCCATACAAGTGCATATTTATTCTGTATTGGACATGGGTAGAATTACCATTTGCATAGCATCCTATTAAGATCTCAAACTAGAGATTATGTATTTACTAGATGATTATGGCTTTAACAACTCTAACTGAAGATTGGTTGTTTTAAATAAAATTTAAAAATATATGCATTTCACTTAATCACTTTGATAATAATTGATATTAATGTAACTTATTTAATTATCATTCACTTACAGACAGCATTCCTTTTATGAAGAACTACCCAGCACACTACAAAATGCACCCTTCTTTAATGTGTGTGTGTGTGTGTATGTGTGTGTGTGTGTGTGTGTGTGTGGTGTGTTAGTTGCTCAGTCGTGTCCGACTCTTTGTGACATTGTGGACTGAAGCCTGCCAGGCTCCTCTGTCCCTGGAATTCTCCAGGCAAGAATAGCGGAGTAGGTTGCCATTCCCTTCTCCAGGGGACCTTCCCAACCCAGGGATTGAACCTAGTCTCTTACATTGCAGGCAGATTCTTTACTGTCTGAGCTACCCGGGATGGCTTTTTAAATATAGTGGGTTTTAGCAAGAATTATAACTTAAGCCTCAAGTCAACAGTGTGATGGAATAGATACTGTGGTTCCTTCTTGCACTATAGTTCTGTGGACCGGTGGTCTCTTGACTAGGAAAGACAGATTTGAAGTCCTAAGGTACTGTTGTGCATTTTTAGACTAAAATTTATCAGCTGGGAGCTACTACTCTCACTAGCATGAACCCCTTTCCACTACCCATTCCTCACCTCTATTCCCTCTTCTCTAGAACAACCTGATTCTGAGAGAAGAGGAAGATTTTCTCCCAAGAACTTTTATAATCTCCTAGAATGTGATGCAAATCAAATTTCAGAGAATTTAGTGAATAATTATTCAAATTTGCATTACAGAGTAAATAAAATGAGTTCAAAGGCCTTTTGAGTTTTAGACTTGCTTCAAAATCTTTGGGCCACTTGTGATAGCTTATTGAAAAGCAGAGACATTACTTCCCTGACAAAGGTCTGTCTACTCAAAATTATGGTTTTTCCAGTAGTTATGTATGGATGTGAGAGTTGGACCATAAAGAAAGCTGAACACCAAGGAATTGATGCTTTTGAACTGTGGTGTTGGAAAAGACTCCTGAGAGTCGCTTGGACTGCAAGGAGATCAAACCAGTCTATCCTAAAGGAAATCAGTCCCGAATATTCATTGGAAGGACTGATGCTGAAGTGGAAGCCCCAATACTTGGACCACCTGATATGAAGAACTGACTCATTTCGAAAGACCCTGATGCTGGGAAAGATTGAAGGCAGGAGGAGAAGGGGATGACAGAGGATGAGATGGTTGGATGGCATCACTGACCTGATGGACGTGAGTTTAAGCAAGCTCTGGGAGTTGGTAATGGACAGGGAAGCCTGGCCTGCTGTACTTCATGGCGTCACAAAGAGTGGGACACAACTGAGTGATGGAACTGAACTAAACTGTGAAAGTTTATAACAATACTATCAGAGAGTCCTAGATGAATTCCGTACCTGTTGAGAGAAGGGGCTCTATGGAACATCTTGCTGAGTCCTCTTGTTTCATAGACAGGGAGGTGAGATTCAGGGGAGGCCACTTGTCCAAGGCCACTACCAAATAGTAAAGCACAGATGAGATGAGGACACAGAACCCTGGGCTTCTAGTCTAGTGCTCAAGTTTCATAAATTTGAGTTGTAGTGGATTGATTTAGTAGTTCCTTCTGGGTGTCTGAGATTATTTATATCATCAGTTCAGTTCAGTTCAGTCACTCAGTTGTGTCTGACTCTTTGTGACGCCATAGTCTGCAGCACGCCAGGCCTCCCTGACCACTACCAACTCCCAGAGTTTACCCAAACTCATGTCCATTGAGTCAGTGATGCCATCTAACCATCTCATCCTGTGTCATCCCCTTCTCCTGTCTTCAGTCTTTCCCAGCATCAAGGTCTTTTCAAATGAGTCAGTTCTTCGCATCAGGTGACCAACATATTGGAGTCTCAGCTTCAGGATCCATCCCTCCGATGAATATTCAGTACTTATTTCCTTTAGGATGGACTGGTTAGATCTCCTTGCCAAGGGACTCTCAAGAATCTTCTCCAACACTACAGTTTAAAAGCATCAGTCTTCGGCACTCAGTTTTCTTTATAGTCCAACTCTCACATCCATACATGACCACTGGAAAAACCATAGCCTTGATTAGATGGATCTTTGTTGGCAAAGTAATGTCTCTGCTTTTTAATATGCTGTCTAGGTTGGTCATAACTTTTCCTTCAAGGAGCAAGCGTCTTTTAATTTCATGGCTGCAGTCATCATCTGCAGTGATTTTGGAGCCCCCCAAAATAAAGTCTGTCACTGTTTCCTCTGTTTCCCCATCTATTTGCCATGAAGTGATGAGACCAGATGCCATGATCTTAGTTTTCTGAATGTTGAGCTTTAAGCCAACTTTTTCACTCTCCTCTTTCACTTTCATCAAAATGCTGTTTAGTTCTTCCTCGCTTTCTTCCTTAAGGGTGGTGTCATCTGCATATCTGGGGTTATTGATATTTCTCCCAGCAATCTTGATTCCAGCTTGTGCTTCATCCAGTCCAGCATTTCTCATGATGTACTCTGCATATAAGTTAAATAAGCAGGGTGACAATATACAGCCTTGACGTACTCCTTTCCCGAATTGGAACCAGTCTGTTGTTCCATATATAGTAATTTTATATTGAATGTTAAAGTTGTTTAAAGTATGAGTACAAGTCTGTTGTTTAAAATGGATGCCTAAATTTATGTAAAATATTTAATTTTTTAAAATAATACCCAAGTACCCTCTTCCAACAACACAAGAGAAGACTCTACACATGGACATCACCAGATGGTCAATACCGAAATCAGATTGATTATATTCTTTGCAGCCAAAGATGGAGAAGCTCTATACAGTCAGCAAAAACAAGACCGGGAGCTGACTGTGGTTTAGATCATGAACTCCTTACTGCCAAAATCAGACTTAAATTGAAGAAAGTAGGGAAAACCACTAGACCATTCAGGTATGACTTAAATCAAATCCCTTATGATTATACAGTGGAAGTGAGAAATAGATTTAAAGGATTAGATCTGATAGAGTGTCTGATGAACTATGGATGGAGGTTTGTGACATTGTACAGGAGACAGGGATCAAGACCATCCCCATGGAAAAGAAACGCAAAAAAGCAAAATGGCTGTCTGAGGAGGCCTTACAAATAGCTGTGAAAAGGAGAGAAGCAAAAAGCAAAGGAGAAAAGGAAAGATATAAGCATTTGAATGCAGAGTTCCAAAGAATAGCAAGGAGAGATAAGAAAGCCTTCCTCAGTGACCAATGCAAAGAAATAGAGGAAAACAACAGAATGGGAAAGACTACAGATCTCTTCAAGAAAGTTAGAGATACCAAGGGAACATTTCATGCAAAGATGGGCTCGATAAAGGACAGAAATGGTATGGACCTAAGAGAAGCAGAAGATATTAAGAAGAGGTGGCAAGAATACACAGAAGAACTGTACGAAAAAGATCTTCATGACCAAGATAATCACGATGGTGTGATTACTGACCTAGAGCCAGACATCCTGGAATGTGAAGTCAAGTGGGCCTTAGGAAGCATCACTACGAACAAAGCAAGTGGAGATGATGGAATTCCGGTTGAGCTATTCCAAATCCTGAAAGATGATGCTGTGAAAGTGCTGCACTCAATATGCCAGCAAATTTGGAAGACTCAGCAGTGGCCACAGGACTGGAAAAGGTCAGTTTTCATTCCAATCCCAAAGAAAGGCAATGCCAAAGAATGTTCAAACTACCACACAATTGCTCTCATCTCACACGCTAGTAAAGTAATGCTTAAAATTCTCCAAGCCAGGCTTCAGCAATACATGAACCGTGAACTTCCTGATGTTCAAGCTGGTTTTAGAAAAGGCAGAAGAACCAGAGATCAAATTGCCAACATCCGCTGGATCATGGAAAAAGCAAGAGAGTTCCAGAAAAACATCTATTTCTGCTTTATTGACTATGCCAAAGCCTTTGACTGTGTGGATCACAATAAACTGTGGAAAATTCTGAAAGAGATGGGAATACCAGACCACCTGACCTGCCTCTTGAGAAACCTGTATGCAGGTCAGGAGGAAAGGGTTAGAACTGGACATGGAACAACAGACTGGTTCCAAATAGGAAAAGGAGTATGTCAAGGCTGTATATTGTCACCCTGCTTATTTCACTTCTATGCAGAGTACATCATGAGAAACGCTGGGCTGAAAGAAGCACAAGCTGGAATCAAGATTGCTGGGAGAAACATCAATAACCTCAGATATGCAGATGACACCACCCTTATGGCAGAAAGTGAAGAGGAACTAGAAAGCCTCTTGATGAAAGTGAGAGAGGAGAGTGAAAAAGTTGGCTTAAAGCTCAACATTCAGAAAACGAAGATCATGGCATCTGGTCCCATCACTTCATGGCAAATAGATGGGGAAACTGTGGAAACAGTGTCAGACTTTATTTTGGGGGGCTCCAAAATCACTGCAGATGGTGATTGCAGCCATGAAATTAAAAGATGCTTATTCCTTGGAAGGAAAGTTATGACCAACCTAGATAGCATATTCAAAAGCAGAGACATTACTTTGTCCACAAAGGTCTGTCCAGTCAAGGCTATGGTTTTTCCAGTGGTCATGTATGGATGTGAGAGTTGGACTGTGAAGAAAGCTGAGCACTGAAGAATTGATGCTTTTGAACTGTGGTGTTGGAGAAGACTCTTGAGAGTCCCTCGGACTGCAAGGAGATCCAACCAGTCCATCCTAAAGGAGATCAGCCCTGGGTGTTCATTGGAAGGACTGATGCTAAAGCTGAAACTCCAATACTTTGGCCACCTCATGCGAAGAGTTGACTTATTGGAAAAGACTCTGATGCTGGGAGGGATCAGGGGCAGGAAGAGAAGGGGACGACAGAGGATGAGATGGCTGGATGGCATCACTGACTCAATGGACGTGAGTTTGAGTGAACTCTGGGAGTTGGTGATGGACAGGGAGACCTGGCGTGCTGCGATTCATGGGGTTGCAAAGAGTCAGACATGACTAAGCGACTGAACTGAACTGAGCTAAAATAGAAATGGCTGAATTTAGGATTGATTTGGTACCAAAAACAAAGAACAACAACAGCAAACACCCCAGTTTGATATCAAAGAGATATTTTTTTCTAATACATTATTCATTAAACAAAATTTCTGTGGTATTGAAAGAAATGTTGCTAAAGTGCTGGTTTCAATAAGTGGTTCTAAACAAGCTAAATTGTTTTGCAAAAAATTTATATGATGACAGCCCTTTATATTATATGCCTAATTTATTTTCCCTCTTGTTGTGTGTGTCACAATCTTGAGAGAGAGAGCTGGAGAGGGAGAGTATGGTACAAGGTAGGTAGGTAGGTGTGTGTGTGTGTTATCACCAGAGGGTGCATAAAGACAGGCTGCCTGGCTGTTAGTTGCCTATGCTATGCTATGCTGCGCTGTTATGCTAAGTCACTTCAGTTGTGTCTGACTCTGTGCGACCCCATAGACGGCAGCCCACCAGGCTCCCCCGTCCCTGGGATTCTCCAGGCAAGAACACTGGAGTGGGTTGCCATTTCCTTCTCCAATGCATGAAAGTGAAAAGTGAAAGTGAAGTCACTCAGTTGTGTCCTACTCTGAGTGACTCCATGGATTGCAGCCTAATAGGCTCCTCCGTCCATGGAATTTTCCAAGCAAGAGTACTGGAGTGGGGTGCCATTGCCTTCTCTGGTTAGTTGCCTAGTCGCATCTAACTCTTTGCAGTCCCATAGATGCTAGGCTCCTCTGTCCATGGGATTTTCCAGGCAAGAATATTGGACTAGGTTGCTGTTTCCTTCTCTAGGGGATTTTCCTGACCCAGGAATTGAACCCCGGTCACCAGCCTTGCTGGAATACTCTTTACCATCTGAGGAGAGAAGAACACAAATCATAGAGCTTTAAAATATCACTGGCAGTGTCTTGCCTTTTGGTCACCTGGTGACCATCTCATTGCCTCACTGCCAGAATGTAGTACTAGACTCTACTTTGCAACTGTACAAAGTTAGGATTAGAGCAAGGAGATTTTTAAAAATGTAACTTTCCCAAATGCTTCATGTGAAAATAAATTAGTTGATTTTTGATACATCTTAAATGACAAAGGTAGTCTTTTTATATTAAATGTATTCATGTATGTGCTTGTCTAGAAGTCATTAATAACAGAGGGCATTTTCTTCTGTAAACTGTGGTGGTATTGGTTTGGCAGCTCTGTATGTGTAACTGTTAAAGAGTAAAGCCCCCCAAAAGTATTTTCTTGATATTAGCTTTCATTTATAAACCAGAATAATTCTGAGTGTTTCTAGTAATAGGAGATAACCCAAGGCAAATTTAATTTTAAATTGGGCTTTTGCTTAATGTATTATTCATAGCATTGTATCATCAGTTAAGCATATCCCTGACAATAAACTTAAAACTTAACTTTAATAGTAGTATCCAACCTAATCTCAGTGAGTCCAGTAGTGGCCTGACATGATTTATTTTGCCTCCTTATTGTAGATAATTTTTTAATAATGGTGGAATGGAGTTATTTGTTGTTTTTCTC
Source organism: Bos javanicus (assembly GCF_032452875.1). Taxonomy (NCBI): domain Eukaryota; kingdom Metazoa; phylum Chordata; class Mammalia; order Artiodactyla; family Bovidae; genus Bos; species Bos javanicus. Next base: position 96,450,202 of record NC_083878.1, read on the forward strand.
ATCTCTCCCCCTCCCCCCATTTTTTTTTAACACTTCACCATTTTTGCTGCATGACCTGGTTTTGCATTTTTCCGATTCTCTGTTCATCTAATTAGTATGTTCTAAAAAGACCTGGACCACTTATTGTACAGAGATGTAGCCTGTGGGTATTTAATAAGGAGCTTTCAGTGGTGCATTTGCATCTTTTGCTTGGGGTCTGAATAGTGAATTACCTTTAAGATCATTAGAAGCACGGTTGTATCGTTAAAATCAGGCCGCAATATTCTAATGACGGTTTAAAACTTCAGGCTTTTTTATGTAACCCAGGTGACCCCAGCATAATTGTATGTAGTGTAGAAGACCCCACAGTGTAGCCTTTACATGCAGGTAGCTTCACACCCAAACAAATAGTGATGTAGTAAAAACAAATGAGTCCTATCCTAGTTATGTATACTCACGTGTATTTGTATTTTAATATCATACTGGTGCCCGAAATAAGACTTAAATACTTTTTAAAAAGAGATACAGCTCCTAAGCAATATGCAGAATGTGGAATGTATTTTATCAGATAACTGATCTTTTAAAAACGTTAATTCCTGAAAAGGTAGAAGCTTAAAAGTAAAGTGTTTTATTTTCAGGTTCTTCCCATAGGCCAAGAACTAAATAGGGGAGATAGTTTGTTCAGTTTGAGGATTAAATTAGAATTTATTCTTTCTCTAACGAGATATTAAGAGAGCTGTTAGTAGATACCAGCTGAGAGTCCTTAAACCTTTTCTAAAAGATGGCTTAAAATATTTTTAAAGCTTATGTATTTTTCTTAGTGTTTTTTGCAGGCAAGGTCATTATTATAGAATTGCAGAATTTTAAAACTGGAAGGAAATTTAACCTACCACCTTTTTTGGTCACTAATATTTTCACTAGGTCTCTGATCAAAAATTGATGTGCTGTTTACTTGCTACCACCAGTGATCCAGGGAGCTCAAAGATAGTTGGTAACAAAATTCACTTAAATAAAGAGAAAGATATGTTTCATGTTCTTAAAAATAAATGCTTTTACTTAGAGGGTATTTATATATTCATTATCTGGCAGTTAATATTATCTGAGCTTCTTGAATACATATGAAAAACTAAGTGAATATAAATATTTTGTATAACAAAATTTAGTAGATAACATATAATAATTGATTTAAAATTTAGCAATTGTACTTCAAAATTGCATTTCTGAAATAGCTGTTTCTTAATGGAGTCTGAAGTTAGTTGTGATCAATAATTTCTGCTGAACAGCTATAGAAGTTTAGCACAGTGCTGCACGTATAATGGGCAGTTAGTAGAAGTTTGTTGAGTGAAAGCATGAATGAATGAAAGAGTATAAAGGAAAAGACTGGACATCTGGTACATAGTGGCAACCCCTGTAGTTAGTTGAGCCAACTAACCAGTTAGTTATGTTTTCTAGAGGGTCTCACTTCCAATAGTGGTTTCAAAATTTTAAAAATCATAACTGGGCAATAATTAACTCAAGTTCACCTGTAGACTGCCTCTAATGTGTTTATTTTATTTCGTCCTTTCACACTCTTTTCTTGTTACCAATTTACTACTCAGAGTTCTCCAAATCAACTGTGAAAAGTGGCTACCTGATCTGACAGGATCCTTGTTTGAGCCATGACATCTGATGCTGTCTTTTCTTTGCCCTTCTTTTAATTGTGTCACCTTCGTTGTTAGAGAAACCCAAATCTTCTATTGCTTGAAGAAACTTCTTTATTTGTAGCTTTTAAATCTATTGTGGAAATAAAACAGAACTTGTATTTTAAAAAATAAATTAATATTTCTTATGTAGAGAGAGATTAATGGTGAGGCACATGTTTATGCAAAGATGTTCATTGCAAAGACTGAAACTGAAAAATAAAATCAGAGTAAAATTTTAGTTAAACCTGATCAAGCTTGCATGCATATTCAAAAACATTACATAAGGTTTAACATGTTTATAATCAGAGCATTGACCAATGATACTCTGTTAAGTAGTTCTGCAGGATTTTCTCTTCTAAGAAGAATTTGTTGTACTCGCATTATTGTTTCCTTTGGGATCCCAGACAATGACTCTGTAGTCTGATTCATTAATATTGGTTGTCTTCACCAGAGAGTATCCAGATTTGACCTGCCAAGTATTAAATTTTTAATGTATTACTAGTTCTTTCACAGAGTAAGGCTTGTCTTTGTTCTTTGTATTTTTGTACCAGTACAGCTTGAATCAGATAGAGATTTAATTTCTAGAGTAACTAAATATGCCTCATTTTAAAAATACGCACACAGCACACATACACAACAGTGAAAACACTTATTGATGAAAAATGCTTCAGTATGAATAGCTACCTTTTAAAATATTTGAAAGTATGCATTTCCAAATTTATTTTGAAAAGTGCCCGGGGTGCTATGTGCTATGTACAATAAGTTAATTATTATGCTATTAACATTGATGATGTTGAATGTGTATTAGTTAATGTGTTAATGACGTGTTAATTACTGTACATGTTGTGAAGACCCTTCAGGCTTGTTCTATGATGCAACATGTCAACTTGAACCAGACCAAGTAATCTGCAACGCAGACTGTAACTCTTAAAAATAACACTTGTAAACATAAATTATAAATTAAATTATGCTTTTTATTATCCCTTTCTTTCTGGTAGAATGAATAAGTAATTCTTCTGCTATCTGCACCTGTTAGAACCTAATACTGTCAGACTCTGTTTTCCCCAAGAGAATTGGAAGAGATTTGTTATGCAATAACTTCCGCTTTGTTTACGCTCTGGCATTTAGTGTATATTTTATATAGATTCATGTGTTTTGCAACCTGAAAGATCATTCTTTTTTTGTTTACCAGATTAATTTGTAATGGAAGACACTCATTCTTTGTGCAGGGAGGTGAACGGGGGCCTTGTTCGATTAGCACCACTAGTTGATATTAAACTGATCTATATGTACTTGTGATTCCCTCTATGGCCCTTCAAGCTTGTTGGCCAAATAGTTGAAACCTCAGGAGATTATTTAAAAAAATGAATGCCACTTTCAAATTATTTTAAAGAGCCCAGAATTTCCTGCTGTTTGAAAACATGGAATAATACATTTGGTTTTTGTAGGAGTACAGCTTGACAATGTCAAATATTCAAACTTCATTATTTCTACTTTTAAATTAATAGTTGCTCATTTCTTCCTAATTGTCAACATTTGTAGAAAATATACCTGATGATAATCTTTAAGAGACTAACTTGGAGAAATATAATAAAATTATAGAAATATAATTTATGTTATTCATAAAAATTATTAATTTTTATCTCTTCAAAATAATTTGTCTAATATTAAACAAACCACATTTGATAACTCACAAATGAAGTAAGTCTTTTAGTGAGGATATTTTTTAAATGATCCAGAACCAACTCTTAAAAATACAAAAGTAAAATAAAGATGGATGTTCCTTTTAGGCAGTTACTCTGTCTTTACGTCCTGTTAACATAACATGTACAAAAAGTGGTGAAGAGTTCAGGCCGTGAACTGGACTATCCAGGGTCAGATCCTGGCTCTTTCACTGCCTAGTTGTGTGGCCATGAGCATGGCCTCAGTTTCATGATAATAAAAGTGGGCACAGTAACAGGACTTACTTCTTGGGATTGTTAAGATGATTAAATGAGTTAATACAAGTAAACCTCTTTGAGCCTGCCCTGACACATAGGAAGCACTCAATAAATGTGAGGTCTTATTTGTTGCTGCTATTCAGTCGCTAAGTTGTGTCCAACTCTTTGTGACCCCACGGACTGCAGCATGCCTGGATCCTCTGTCCTCCACTAACCCACCTTTAAAACTATACTGAAAATTATTTGGAAGCATTTAATTTTCACAAGCTCTTTGAATTCCTCAGGACCCATTATGAATGTGAGTCTTTGGTTTTCAGTCATTATAGTCTCGTACCTCATCACAGAAAAACATCTTATTTTTAATGATGATTTTATTACTCCAGTGTTGTTCACATCCACCTGGAGTTATCCCAGGTTTTTTTTTGTTCCTCTAACCTTGTTTGATTTCCTATAGCACAGTTCTTGTCGAGATTTGTATTGGCATAGAAGGGTATTCTGACCAGGACTTTGATCTCCCTTGCAAATATTTGTGTCTCTCTTGTTTACAGCCCTGATGTCCTCTTGTAATACCCATGCAAAAGGGATTCTAATAAATCTTGTGCTCAGAATTACACATTGTTTGTTTTAGCTGCCTTCCACTTCATGCTTCCTCCTTTAAGAGCGAGCCATTACGAAAGGTTAGATTCACAGTTAGCAGGCTTTAGCTCTCCCTTTTGAATCAGTGAGGTTGCCGTTTTATTGCTCTCCGACTTACACTTCAGTGATGAGAGTAAACTAGCATCAGATTAAAGGTCAGCAAATCCCATCAAAGAGAGGAATATTAGGGGCAGAGGTAGTTGGAGAGGCAGCACACCACTGGGTATTGACAGGGTGATTCCAGGGTATCAGTCAGCAGAATTATAGCTGCCCAGAGAGTCAGTACAGCTTTAATGAGCCTGTGTGAAGAGGAAGAGGGTGGATTTATGTAGTTCCTCATAATTTTCTGTAGAGACTGTTATTGCAGACATTCTGTGGAGTGTTCTGGTCTTTCATTTAATTCAAAGGTCCTGGAGCTTATCCATCCTCTAAATTCCTTTTTGTTAGCTCAAATCAAAGTTGACATTTCCATGGTTTACCACCTAAAACACCCAATTCAAAATCAGGTTTCTTTAGGCAATTTTGAAATCGGTATGCTGTTAATAAAAATCTATGATCATATTTATATTAATGCATACATATTTCCTCTTCAGAAAAGAGGGTTGAATAATGAACATTTTTTTTCATAAGTAGGCAATGGGGGGAAATGTACATTTACACATTGCCCCCTAAGCAACTGGGGGAGAAACTGACTGTAATTATGATATGGTGGTTTTCAAAAGGATCTTAATGCTCATTCTCCTTAAATTGGCTTTCCTAATTAATTGTTTATATGCCCGTTTGTGTGTGCTCCATCTCATTCTTTATGCCCCCAATACCCCTAAACTGGAAAAAAAAATTTTAATCTCCGGAGGGGAAATGTTTTTAATTGTTCTAATGAGCAATGCTGCATTTAATTGCTGTAATTTTCTGAGTACCTTAATTTTGATATGTCTTTGTAGTGAATTTGATTCACATTAATTTCTTGTTAGAGGAGGATTAAATCGCTATAGTTTCAAAATCTAGAATATGCTTTAGAAAGTCAAGTGTTTCTGAAGAATATCTGGGTGTCTTTGTTATAGGTTATTTGCTTAAAGAGTTAATGATATATAGATAGATTTCTTTTTAAAGCTAAGCTTTTATTTATAGGTCACTAGTAAATAGATGGTTTATGAGAAAATTATCAATAAATTTGCACTATAATGTTTTGTTTTATTAGCCAAGCCAGCCACTTTTTTGGTTAATTTGTGTTTAAGAATGTTCCTTTTTGATTAATTATAAGTAAGTGAATGCATTATTAACATAGAGGTCTTGTTTGTGTGATTTGCTGCCTAGAAGATGTTCTCAAGCCTCTCTGCCATTGTCCTCTGCATGCCATGTGGGTGGTCGTGCTTTTCAGACACTTACATGGTTTTTAATGGAATAGAGTGATGGATGTGATACGACCATGAGAAGCACAAATATCCTTTTCAAAGTCCACCGTTGACTGAAGCATCTACAGCACTGATAGCAAAATGTAAACTCCTTAAGAGAGATATAAGCAGCTGAATATTATGTGAAAATATAGAAGCCACCTTCAGTCATTAATTAGATGCTGTGTTTATATTAAAGAGCTAGCACACTTAAAAGTAAAATCATGTGGAAAGCGCAGTTAAGTTCATGTTTCCTATAATCATGCCATGCTTCACAAAGCCCTTTCAATAAAACTCAGTCTGTGTCCTTTATAATAATACAGATAAAACTTTATGCTGTGCTGTTACATTGGAATGTACTGAGAATGCCAATGACCCCCGTGCCGTATTTACTAGCATGCTATTTTGAGCAGTGCCGGTACATCAGGATAATTTGGTATTACAAAAACAATAAAGTGGACATTCTTTTCTGTGAAGGAAAAAAAGGAACCAGTTAATATTTGCTATTCATAATGAAGTCAACTGACTGTAATTTATATATTCGCTTTTGAACATTTTAGAGAAAAGGGAAAAAAGATGGCTGCAGCAGAGGCAAAGGAAATGAATACAAAGATAAGCATGAGATTAATTATCTGATAGAGGCAGGATTCTTATTGCCATGAGGTATATACGAATGACATTTACTGATCACCTTAAAGTACACAACTCAGTGTACTATGTATTTTTAAATTCAACAGGGGTCTACTGTTTTCATTTGAAAAAAATAATGAATGAGAAAAGGACCATTTTTCTGAAATGGTATCACTTTTGTCCCCAGGGGGACACCAAAATTTTTGTATCATATGTGGATTATACGTATTGTTTTTGTAAAAAAATACCACACATTTGATCTGTGAAATATTTGATTAAAGATTTCCAAAATACTAATTGAGAAGATGCATGCATAGCTTTGGTCTAATTTTAACAAAACATTGTGTAGCCATTTATAACATGATAATGAGTACATTCACAGAAAGAAAACAGTCCTTATTTCAGAACCAAAAAAAAA
>NC_083878.1:96461877-96514377 GCF_032452875.1 Bos javanicus
GTGGGGGAGGGGGTTGGGAATAATCAAACAACTCAAGTTTCCATAATAGATTGTTGTTTCTCAGCAAGTCTGAAAAATATACTCTTCACAAAATAAAAATGATCTGATAATTTTATCATTACTATGGATAGTGTATGTCTTTGTGGAAATATTGTCAAGTTAGATCTTAGTTATGCTTAATTCACGAGCATGTGTAGAACACATTGGAAGTAGCCGTGGTATGAAGCTATTCTTCAGTCCTGGGTGAACAGAGGTTAGTTATGGTCTAGTAGGCTTGGTCCTTGAAATGACAGAGCCGCGAAGCTTGGTTAGGGCCCTGTGTTTGTACCTCATTCTTTTAGGTCAGGCCTTCATTGTGTTACAGTGTTGTTCTGTTAGAGAGGCTACTACTGTACAATCCAGCCACCACCGACTTCTAATCTGCTTATTTATAATTCAAAAGCTCGCCTATATATTAATGAACCCTTAATGAGCTGTTGAAAATGCCTGAATTACAGTCAGATTATTAAACTCAAACAGCCCCGTAATCATACCATTTGAGTGGGCTTTAGGTACTTCTCACATCTGCAGCTTAGTATTGTGAAGGGTATGCGTTTATTCGGAGAAAGCTTTGTAATAATTTTGACCCGTAATTTATTTATTGCCCTCCGAATGCAGTCGTCTATGCAGATGCTCTCTCCCATTATCTGTGGGGCAGGTGCACAGCATGTTGAAAGACAGCTAATTAGGATTTGCTGAAAGATATGCAAAAACCATGGGCTTATAACAAAGCCAAGTTCATTGTTAAACAATGTTTTACTTTGTTTGTATGATTTGTCTAAATCTTAGAGATACTGAAGTGAATGTTATGGCTCTAAGTAGATTCCAAATGGGGTTGTTGTTGTTTTAACTTTATAATGCTATGATAACCAAGGAGTCCAGATGTAAAACTTTTATAAACCTCTGAAAACCACTGTCCCTGTGTATGTTTTGGATTAAAGACAACACGGATCAATTTTTAAATTATTGTTTTCCCAAGTTTCACTGTGAAGATATCAAGATCTTTTGATCATCAGTGTTTGATTCATCTGGCTCCCGCAAATTTAGATTTATTATGATGTTTATAGGGGTGTAGAGGAATGGGTGTTATGATTGGAAGCCATTATATCAGAAGGTGTGACTTTCGCAGGTTGGTAAGCTAAGTAACAGTGAGGGAGGTAGGATGAGAAATAACATAGTAATTTGAACATAAAGTAAGAAAATAAAAAGAAATATTCAAATTAAAAATAATTTTGGAAACTATTATTGCTATTTAAAAATTTGTAATCATGACTCTGATTAATAGAGAAAAAATCCATTCACTTTTCCAACTATAGTTACAAAAATGATTTCAGTGTTGATAAATAGCCTCAATATTGCCATACTGTGAAGTGCTCTAGTACTTTTGATCCAAAGGAGTATGAACTTAGTGTTGATTTACTTGTGATTTTAGAAGAGTTATTATTCATTGCAAGGGGAGAATGTTACGCTAGCTGAAAGTACATACTTATTTTTATATGTGTCCACTGTTACTGAGTGTAAGGGTTGCTTCCTATTGGTATGGTGGTTTTACATGCATATTAGGTATGTATATATAAATGCAATACGTAGGTGATTACTTTCAGTCCTTTGCATTTCTTTCTGACAGATTTCCTTTTTCTATCTCCCATATAGTCTATTTGCTTGTGTATTAGTCATTGAGCATCTTCTCTTGTTTGCTACACTGTTCATGGGAGTGTAATAGCTTAAGTATGTATGTTGATTTACTATTAAAGAGCCTCACCAATATCCATGGTGTATAACTACAGGGAGAAACTAGAAACCTGGAAGAACCTTAAAGGTAGATTAAAATCCACATTTCCAGGAGAAACATCAGTAGCTATAAATATTAAAAGGAAATAACAAATACAAATATATAAGCAAAAATTTAATTTAAAAAGGAGAAACTTAAGGAACTCCCAAACAAATGGTTTAAAAATGAAACAGAGCCCAAAATAAGAGGTTACTCAGTGAGTCCTTACTTCATGCCAAATGCACAAAACACTTGGTATGTGGAACTATAAGAATTCTAGGCCATGAAATTTTAACATAGAACAAAGTGAAGGGAAGAAAATCAAAGATGCTAAATTAGAAATACTAATGTAGCCAATATTTAGCAGTTTCTCTTAAATCTAGAAGAAATAGCAAATACCTGTTAGTCTATCTTTAATTATCAGCAATGTGTCAATACTGATTTTTATCTTACTTAAGAGAGTTATCTAACTTTTTGGTTCCCTAAATGAATTTATTGTCTTATTATATTATAGTTTTCAACCCTTATTTATTTACCTCAGAACAGGCAACAGATATAATTTTAAATTATTGTGAGTTAGTTTTATTACCCAGTTGAAATTATTCTGAAGTATATTTTTAAATGAAAGTGACAGCTTTAAAGTGTTTTGAGGGAGGAAATTAAAGTTGTGCATTTGAGTTAAGACAACCAAGAGCTCAGTCATGCTGTGGGTATAATTCAGGGCATCTAGGAATGAAATCTGTTCTTAAAGAGAATTGATGGTGGTTTTAGGTTAGCATATAAAATCGCAGAGCTGGTGCTCAGTTGAGTACTTGGCAGCTTATAGATGTTACTGTCATGTAAGTTACACTAGACACAGAGTGTGCACCACTGTGGATAAACAACAACAGGCACAGACGCAAAAGACAGAATCCAAATGCAGACATGCAAGATGCCAGCTTCCATCCCCGCCTTCCCCAAGATGCTTTGTAACTAGTGTGGGGATCCTGCTTTTAAACAGATTTACAGAGGTTAATTGGGCTGGGATATTTTAGATTCTGTTACACATTAATGAAAATGCTGATTTTGGGCTGTCATGACTCCAGTGCTTTTTATACTGTGATAATTATTTTAAAACTTCTGTCTTCTGTGTTGTTGAAAACATCTTGGCAGAAAGCCTGTGTGACCTGATTAAACCTATGAATTGTCAGCTGTGATCTATAATACTCAGATGAGGTTGCTGACTGGGCATCACTGAGGAAGTTCTTGATTTAAAAGCAAAATTAGATTGAGACCACTGTGCCCAGCACTGCATTGCCATATTGATGGTATATTTTTAATCCTGTATTTAGTGTCCTGGTTTGATGGCGATTGCTTAACAAATTCATTTAATAATATATATTTTTAAAGCATAGCTAATTACCTCATAATGTATGTATTTCTCTTCTCTCCCTGAAATTAAATGATGGAAAAGCCCATCTAATCCTGTTTATTTTCTAATTTTTGGATATAGCTTGTGAATATATTATGGGATTTAAAATTCTGTTCTCCCAACAGTATGGGGAAACAGAATAACTGCCTTTTGATGGGTTTGTTTTGTATCCTTGGAATTATTTTTTTCTTTGTCAAAAATCTTGAAAATTTTACCCCCTTCCCATTTTTGCTTAAATCATCTAAATCTGGGAAGATTGGGTGTTAGAATATTCTGAGAAGTCAGGGTTACCTTTTTCCAAGGATCTAATCAGAATATATTGAGAGAGAGTGATATTAGACATTTCATAGAAGTAAGAATTTTCATACTTATTGGTACTTATTGATAAAATGCAAACAGTGAAATTCTCAGCATGAACTGTAGTGCACTGATGTTGTTTGATCATTTACTCAAATAAATAAAATACTCACACTATTTGTCCTGTTTCTCGCTTCTTCTCTCTCTGTCTCTCTCTCTCTCTTTCCTTGAAGGTCTCAGCATCAGAGGAGCCCAGGAGGAGGACCCTCCCGATCCCCAGCTAATGAGACTGGACAATATGCTTTTGGCAGAAGGGGTTTCAGGTCCTGAGAAAGGTGGGGGATCGGCGGCAGCAGCTGCAGCCGCGGCAGCCTCTGGAGGTTCTTCAGATAACTCTATTGAACACTCAGATTACAGAGCCAAATTGACCCAGATCAGACAAATCTATCACACAGAACTGGAGAAATATGAACAGGTCAGCAGCCGCCACTCTCATAGTCCTGCACAAACCCTCTATTGCTCTTCTAATAGACCGCGCTAACTAATTCTGAGGGCTGCGAGGGGTAGGTGTTAATAGACAGAGCAAAATAAATAAGGTCAATCAGAAATCCAAGTGAACTGTTGAATTCATGAAATGAAGTCCGTTTGAGATTTTAGAGGTGATGCTAAGCCTATTTTGTCCCATCTACTTGCTTTAGTTTTACTCATTCCCCACATTACATGCCCTTACGGCCACATCTGCAGCCATCCTTACCCTGTAACCTCACTGCTTGGTGCTCGTCAAAGCTCTGGATCATTAACATTTATGCACCGGCCTTGTTCATAGCTATTATAACAAATTTTAAGGGGAAACCTTGCCTAGCGAGCTCTGCCTGCTATGCTGTGAGCTCCAGAATCCTCCTAGGAGTTAATTCTTAAGGATTATGCCCAACTGAGGGGAGGGAGCTCACTTAACAAAGTAAGCAGGTTCTGGCCTTTCTCTATGAGGAGACCTCCCAAGATAATTATAGGTTTCCTGGGGCAGAGAACACAAGGTATTGTGTGCTAAATTCCTGATTAGAAAGAAAGTATGGATTAAAAATGCTGTTCTCAGCAATTATATTAACCATACTTCATTGAATCTAAGATATCTTTGATTTTAAGCTGTATCATTGTGTATGGTACCACCACCAAGAAAAAGTTAATTGCCCCATTGAAGTATAACATGCCATTGATAGTAAAATGCTTCCCAGAGATGTTAAAATATGGGGTAGTCTTAGATTCAGTGAATAAGGTAAAACGTTGGTGGTTCATTTTAAACATATTTTAGTTGTTCATTAAAGGCTAAAAACCTGCTTAGTTTGAGGAATTCTCACTGAAAGGTAATTTTAAAAAATTATTATGGAAATGTTTAAGTGTACTTTTAATAAAGAGAATATTAAGCTGAATCCTATGAAACTGTCAGGTTTTTAGGTTGTAAATAGTTGTATGTTGGTTATAAAGTTCACCCTAAAATAAGAAACCTCCTAGATACCCATCATCCAGATGAATAGTAAAAATCAATGTCAATCTTACTTTGTTTATCTCCCCTCGCCCCCCTCTTTTTTGGGAGGGGGTATTTTAAAATAAGTCCTAGACATCATATTGTTTCATCCACAGATACTTCACTGTGTAGTCAGGCATTTATTAAAGTTCAAAGACCTTAGTGTTAGTTTTAATATTGATATTTCTTCTAAGTTCCCTGTGTAGTGTTAGTTGTATATGTTATTTTTTTCATTGCCTTCTCTAATATTCTGGATATGGTATTAATAAGCAAATGCTGGATTCTGTCCCAGAGGTGAGTGTGTTTTGAGGAATGGTAGAAAGATTTATGTAGCTTTATGTTAATATACAATATAAATTAATATTATAAGATGTCTTTTTTTCTGAACAGGCTTTCTGGGATCTCATACTGTATCTCTAGTCTCATTTGCAGGAATAATTTTTCGTGGAAGATGTGCAAATGAGAATTTTGGAAAAATAGCCTGTGTATGTATATTAAAAAATTGAGCTTTCTGATTTGACATATGAATAATTGAGAGTAAACAAAGTAAGTCATGGCTGAAAAGGTTGCCCTGAGCATTAACAGTAGAAAACGGCTCTAATTTGTAGGATAACCCTAATTGCATAACTTTATGTTAAAGTTAAAGTCTGTACATACTTAACTAAATAAATACTAGTCACTTTGCATGGAAGGATCTGTAGAATTAGGGGTCAATTGGCCAGTACTTATAGCTGAGGAATTAAGGTAGTTCCTTACTATCTTCTGCCATATTTCTTCACACCAGCCTCCTTATTTTCTCCCTTTAGCCCTGTTGGAACTTGGGTGAAACTGGCATCAGTCATTGTCATCAAGCTTTTTGTTTTGTTTCTTTTAAAAACACACATGTACAGACAAAATCTTCATATACTAATCTACTGTTTGTATTTTTGTTTTAAATATCAGACTGGGAAATAATGAATTTTAAAATTTAATCATGAATCTTATTTCTAGATAGGTTCAGTAGCCTAATAAAAACCATTGAATGTATATTTCCTGTCTCATTTTTAGCACAAGAAATAATGGATATATGAAATCTATGCAGTATTATGGACAAATAAAACGAGACGACTAGTTGACTGATTCAACAGAAATTTAGTTTACAAATTTTCTCCTGTAGGTTCTGAATTGGTTTAGAAATAACATTAGCATTTAGTTCTCTTGAGTGGTCTTTGGGGCTGGTTTTTATTGCTCTCCTGTTTGTGGTTCCTAAGTTTGTTAGGATCAGTGAGTTGACCTAAGATAGTCTTGTCTTTTCAAACTTTTGGGATACGGGGACATTATCTGAGATAGAACTTTCAAGGATCTACTTTGGAGTTACTAGAAGAGCTGTGAAGAACTGAATGAGATGAAGGTATCAGTTCAGATGAAGGCATGATATTTCTAAAATAGATGATGGTGTTATAATTTCCATTTTACAGATGAGAAAATGAAACTCAAGTAATTTGTCCAGTGTCACACATCTAGTTAGTGTCAGAATCGGGTTTTGAAATCAGTTTCTGACAATATGCCTTCCTTTCCCGTTGAATTATGCTGCTACTTGTGTATATAAAAGAACAAAACTCAACAGAGTAGATTTTAAAGATCTTATTGGCTTTATTCAGTGATTCATGAGTCGGTCAGCATCTCATCTAGCAAATAGAAGGAGCTATACAAAATGAAAGATGCTTGTAGTCAGACAGGAACACGACAAGGAAGTTAGACTACCAATGAAAGAATTGGCTGTGGCAAGTTCACCTTTCTTTAAGGCATGGTAGGTTTCTGTCAGGCAGATTACCTCACTCATGCTGACCCAGTAATTCCAGATTGGTTTAAGATTACATTCCTAGGAGAGGCTGAAACTGTAATTACGTAGTCTTGGTTGGGTGGCTTGGAGCATAGCATAAGTGACTCCATTTTGGGTCTCTTACCTTGTTTTTAACAATTAGAATTTGCAGATAATTCAGATACATCCCAGTTCTTCTCTGATTTGCTCATGTTGGATTACATTTGGGATGGAATCAGAGTAGAGATGGGCAAAACCCAACTATTTTAATCCCTTTACATTTAATTACAGTTAATCCCTTAACTATTAAAATCCCTTAGAAATTATATTTTTCCTCCTAAAATTACATGAACATGGGTACTTGAGTGACAGAAACCTTATTAGTAAGTAGGAAGAACATATATGTTAAGGCAGAGGCTTTGTCGGAAAATGGTGTTGAGTCTTTTGCTAAAAGAAATAAACTGCATTGGAATCTCAGAGCTATTTACTCCACTGTGTTTTGCAATGAAGCTGTAATGAAAATGTATCTGAAGCCTGTTTAGATTTAGATTGCCATAAAATTAACAAACACCACCACTGCAGTAAATTAAAGTACCTTATAAACACAGCCACATTTACAAAGCTAAGCAGACTAGAGCTACAGTTAGAGCAAAATTAAATCCAAGCTGCAAGGCTCAGCTTTATGTGTATGTTTTAGGAATGGTACTGTGTTTAAAATCCTGTCCTTTTTTTTTACCTCCAGGAAATGTCCTTTGATAATATGTTTACATTATATAGGCTCAGATGTAATGATTTTTAGTGATAATGATCTAAATTCACTTATAAATGCTCTTGAAATATTAGACATAGAATATATATTAGAGTAAGGTTCTTCAATATTACTACCCCCTAAAAGGAAAACCAAACTTATTTTACTTTTCTCTTGTTGATCCTGACACCCAAGAGGAATATGATAATTTTTCAAAGCTTGCAGTGATTAGGTTGTAATACTTTCATCTTGGGTGCACTGCCTTCCGCTTTAGCTGGGAGAAAAACCTGGTTGCCTCTTTGTCTTCTTGTTGATTAGCTACAAGTTTGTTTATATTTTTTAAAGAGGGGAAAAACAAATTTTTTATTTTGTGCATACAAGATCCCCATATATTTATAAGACTCAAAAACGGCCAGGCAATGGAGGTTTATATGCCATCCCGAGCTATGGGATGGGATTAGCTACAAGTTTTGGAAAATCTTTTTACTCTACCTTTCAGATATGCTATTATGGTTAAAGTATTAGAATAGGTGAATTCCTAATGAACTTGAGCCAAGCATCCTGGGAAGCCTGCTCTTAAGAATTGGAGGCCTTCTTGATCCTTCTACCTCTCTACCAAAGGGAAATGGATACCATTGGTTTTTGCAAATGAAATTTAACTTCGAGATTTGTTCTGGGATAAAAAGGAAAAGATATATATCATGCCTTGTACAGTTCTCCCACTTTGCTTGTACCAGAAGAAATGCTTGTACACAAGCAATTCACTTCATAATTTACAGTTGCTATAATAGAGATGACATATTGAAAGCTATCTACTATAATTATATTGAAATACATTTTTGCTGAAGGCAAAAGTGTTGTAAGGGTCTCAACCCTCCCTAAGCATCTGGAAACCTGCTTTCTGAGTTCACAGATGTCTTTTGAATTTACCTCAAATCAGGTAAAACATTGGAACTGAGCAGGTACATTCAATGTGCTCAAGACCAACTAGGCACTGTTTGGCTAATAGAGGACTCCCAGACTACAGGGCATTGCCGGGGAATGGAGAATGAATGTGCAGCCTAAACCAGTGTAAAGGCATGGCCTTGTGTTTTTGGAGGCTCTCAACAACATTGTATGTTTATATTTGATGACAAGATCTTTGCTTGTAAAGAATTTTTTTTTGAAACAGGTTTTAAAATGCTGATGTTATTACACACGAGATTGTGTAACCCACAAACTCCTAATCCCATTTTGCTGTTTGTTTTTAATAACAAAAATATAGCAGGAAAGACAAAAGGATACTACCTGATGTAAACTTCATATTTCAGTTTCCCAAGTGAGCCTTTGTCATTCATTGCTCCAAGAGAAAGGTTTTACTGCTTTGTCAGCTTTCAAACTGGATCTTTTCCTTGGCTGGAAGGAGTGTTTGAGTGTTCCCCTTTTTCCCTTCAAGTGTCTAGTCTGTTGACTCTATGTATCAAATGTATCTTTGACCACAATCTTGATTAATGAAATGAACTGTTTTATATTTGAATGCTCTCTTTTTTTCCCATTTTTTTGGAAGCAATGTTTGTATTTATTTGAGCAATGGGAAGGCAGACTATGTTAGGTAGTCAGAGTAGGAACTTACTTGCAGAATGAAACACAACAAAAATATGAATTTCATAAAATTACCATTTCCATTATCAATAACTGCCATTTATTAAGCATTAATTGTGTTTCAGGTTCTGCAATTAACATGTATTTTATAGTATAATCCTTACAAACCCTCATGAGACAGGTCCACAAACCATGAGTGTTAAGATGTGTTGAGGTATGAAAGAATCTTAAAAAGAGTGGGTGTATGTATATGTATAACTGATTCACTTTGCTGTACATCAAAAACTAACCCAACATTGTAAACCAACTATTGTTGTTTAGTCACTAAGTTGTGTCTGATTTTTTTGCTCCAATTGAAAGAAGAACGATAGGTATTTCATCTTTGCAGCTGTTTCGTAGGCATATTGATCTCATTCTGGTTGGCTTAAATAAAAGGTACCTTTGAATGTTGACTTTTATTTGGAAACAAGAAGAATTTGTTGATTTTGTAAGCATTACATAAATACAAAATCTATAATATTTGACTAGAGTTACTTGCAAGGTTATAAAGATATCTAGAAAATGGATGCATGCAAATTTGGGAGTCATCAACTTTTAATAGAGATTTATTCTTTCTTTGAAGAGTGACTTTTTAGAATAGGGAGTATTATGATGTGTTTGCAGTCAGCCTGTCTAGATGTTTACAAAAGGCCAATTCAGTTTTTAGATCTGATCATGAACCATTTTAATACTTCCTCTAAAATAGATGCTTGCTCACCATCTGATTTTACATTTTTTTCTTCAGTGATGGGAACTTACAGGCAAGAAAGGGGTTGAATCTTGAATTCACCATTAAAAAAAACCACCACGATGAAACAAACAAAACCCTGAAAACTAATTTTGACTGTAAACCAAATATATATGGATATGGAGCAGATAGTTTTACTATCTCCTATTATATTTAACAAATATATTTAATAAATATTATTAACAGCATTATAAAAAATCCAGATGTTTCAAATCCTCAATTATATTACTTAGTTTGAATTTTTAAAGAGAAAGGAACAAATGGCAAGGAGAAAGACTATTATAAGAATTGATTGAAAATATTTTTTATCAGATGAAGCCTTCCAGTTTATGTTGATTTAAGTATGTTATTACAATGCCTGTTTTAAACAAAACATATATTTTGTCTCATAGTAAACAAAAATGCATCCTAAATAATTTTCAACAGCTGGATTAAAAGAAAAAAGAGGTTTCTGCCATTACTTGCAAGTTAGAAAATTCAAGGAATCAAAACTCACTTCCTAAATCTCCTAGTTAACCAAGGTGTTTATATATTGTATTGTGGACATTGACTAGAAAATACTTAACAGACAATTTCACTTGGAAAAGTAAGAAGGCAATGAAAAAATTTTCCAATGTCTATTTTAATGATATAGTCTTATAGGTATGACAGAGGATATGATAAATGTTTAAAGTGAGCATCTTATGTTATAAACAGTATTGATGCTACTATGTGGTTTGGTGGCCCTTCAAAAGAACTCGGCAATCATTTGATCATTCTTACTGCACTTACGTGTTTAAGAAAGTGTATACCTTTTAAGGAAGAGAAGATGGGGCAGTACTGTGCTCTGCTCTGCAACTGGTACAGATGATGCTGTAAATGAGACTGTAATTTACTTTCAGTGGTAAAAAGGAAAAAAATCACTTTGCCTAAAGTGTATGCATCTTTCTTAAGGGTGTGCCCAGATTTTAATTATCTAAATGTAAATACTTAACGAATTTTACTTAGAGTAATGAGCTAAAGTGCACACTACATAAATGAGATGTTCTAATTAATCATGTATGAACTACTGGTTTAAAGAAAAGCTATGTGGATTCTGTGAATGTTGGGCTGTTGCCAAATTGCTAATCAGCATTTGCATTCATAGATGACTTCACTTAATAAGTTGTGAGACATTCAGCAAATGTTTTAGGAAATTATGAGTTTTTAGATGCAGAAACTTTTTGCTTTTAACCCTTGTTTTTAATACAACCCTGTGGCTGCTTCTTAGAAACTATAGGCAGGCATTCATTCTGGGAGAGATTAAAATACAGCCAGAGAAAAACTGAGAGTCAGAGAAGAACTGAAAAAAATAAAATAAAAACTCAGGTATCACTCACACAGGAGACTTAAATGATCTATCAAGACATGCACTCTGTCATAGACATAGGTTGCCATAATGTGTGAACTAGATTTGTTGGAATTAGCATTGTTACCTGTGCAGATTGGAAATATCCTGGTACAGTAGTTCTCAAACTTTTTGGTTTTAGAACTTGAATTCTTAAAAATTATTGGGAAAAAAAAAAATTATTGGAGATCTCCTAAGAGCTTTTGTTCAGTGGATTATATCTATCAATGTATTATAATAGAAATTAAAACTGAGAACAAATTAAAGTATGTATTAATGTAAAAATCAGTAATGAACCATTATCTGTTTAATATAATATTTTTTTAAAACTTGCATTAAAAAAAAAACACCTCAACATTTAGAAGAATGTCATTGCTTTTACATTTTTGCAAAATTTGTCATGTTGGGCTTATTAGAAGTCACCTGGATTTTTAAATGTGTTTCTGTGGTCAGTCTCCTTTCCTGTGGTTGAAATCTATGAAGAACACCTGTCCTCACACAAATATGTTATTGGAAAAGAGAGGAGTGTATTGATAGCCTTTTAAAATACTTATGGATATTATTCTCTTGTATTATACCAAAACTTGACAAGTTGTAGTATCCTAAATATTAGCTATCGTGTGTCTGAAATCATACCAACTTTTTGTACTCAGTTCCTTTAAAATCTATTGGTCTAGTGTACACTTTGAATGGATCTTCTGCTTATGCATATTTTTGTAACATCATGCATTGATCATTTGAAAAATAATGGTTCACTGAGTTATGTACATCTTCCAATGTTAACACCTTATATAACATCAAAATGTCATATTTATTAATATCAACACCAAATTAATCAGAAAGTCTGCTAGGAAACTATAAAGCTCAAGGTAGCAGATGCAGGTTTTCCAGAATTTCACCATTGGCACAACTGCTGTCAGCTATTTTCTTTGATGTGACGAGCTTGCTTAGTTCATTTTTGAGAAAATATCTACCAAATACCTAAATCAGAATAAATATAATAATTTGTCGATTTTACTTTCAAATAAAAATGGTATTCCATGAAATATACGACATCAACTCACAATTTAAACAATTACATGAGAGCTTTTTCTCAAGACAGCCATCCTTGATAAGCAGATGAAGTCCTTTTGGTACACTTCCTGTTTTATCACACAGAATGTTAAAGATGTAGTCAAAGACTGAGATGTAATAAAATGAATACTTTCTCTTGCTTTATCAAGACATTCCTAAGTGAAACTGCCTTCTGTGGTTGTGGTTGGGGGGGTTATGTGAATGTATGGTAGTAAAGAATAAAAAGGAACATCAAAGATTACTTAGTATACTATTTCCCAGAGAATTTTTCTTAGTATGTTGGTCCACAAGGTGCTGTAGAGCTGTGCTGTCCAGTGTGATTGCCACTAGTCATAAAAAGCTGTTGAGTCCTTGAAATCTAGCTCATCTGGAATGAGATGTGCTTTTGTAAATGTAAAATATATACTGAGTTTCAAAGTGTGTGGAAAAAAAAGAATGGAACATATCTCATTAGCTGTTTTTTAAAGATACTATTATGTGTTGAAATGTTAATATTTTTCATATATTGCGTTAAATAAAATATGTTAAAATTGGGCTTCCCTGGTGGCTCAGCGGTGAAGAATCTGCCTGCAATGCAGGAGACCAGGGTTCGATCCCTAGATTGGGAAGATATCCCTGGAGAAGGAAATGGCAACCCCATCCAGTATTCTTGCCTGGGAAATCCCATGGACAGAAGAGTCTGGTGGGGGACAATCTATGGGGTTGCGAAAGAGTTGGACATGACTAAGCGACTAAACTACCACCACATTGTTAAAATTAATTGTACCTGTTTTTATTTTTTAATGTGGCTATTAGAAAAATTATAATTTCATATGTGAAAAATAAAACATATTTAGAAAATAGTCAATGCAATAGCAAAAACATTAAATGACCAAAAAAAATTTTTTTTCATATGTGGCTCACAATATTCATCTATTAGACAGCACTGCTCTAGATAAAAGAGATTTTGTGACCAAATTTATTTAGTCAAAGTTGGATACACCCATTCTCCCTTGAAGATTTATGATGATGCATGTTGGCATATTGAAAGTACTCAAGAATCCTGCCCCTCCCCCCCAAATTTTAAATTATGATTAACCCCCCATTTCCCAAACATACTGTATTAACATTTTCTAGAACTAACTTATAAAAGTCTATATCCAAATTTGCTGATTTCAATTTGCTATTCTAGTTTGCTTTTCTTCATTTTACTAATAAGAAAACTGAGGACTGGAGTTTATCAAATTATATAATTTAAAATTATGTGAACATCTCTTTTGAGAAACTATCAGAAAAAAATTATATGTATATTTCTTGGCAGGATGACCACTTATTTTCATCTTGGCACAAGATAGTCTATGTTGATAATATAGGGGGAAAATCTTAAATTTACTTCTCTTTACTATGGTTTCCTTAAAGACGGAAAGAACTTCCACTTTTAAAGCTACAAAGTTCCTTAATGTTTTACTGTGCCATAACCCTAGACAATAATTTTTAGCCTTTTAAAATTATAGACTGGCTAAGAATCTGAAACGAGAAGAAAAACCCCACAGGTTGTCCCCTCAGGAAAGACAAATGTGCATACAACTTGAATAAGATTTGAGGGAGTGTTCTGGATATTCTAGACCTCTCCATGGACTGCAGGTTAAAAATTTGTCAGTTACAAAGGTTTGTCAGGGATAATGTATTTATAGATATTAATCAATATTACTCTTAAATTGTAATACAAAACCCCACCAATCCATAGGTGGCTATTGAATGCCTACCGTGTGTGCTGTGCAAATCCACACTCTGAAGAATCCCAGAATCACCACTTTAAGGGAACTTTAAATTTCTTAAAACTTACACATGCTTAAAACATAAAACTTTAACTGGTAAGCAAGACTCATTTTACCTCACCTTAGAAATATTTATATAAAAGCTCCACTTAAAGTAACAGAAACAGTGTCCTTAAAAGTTAGTTCTCTCATGAGCAGTTAGAAAAACCATCCTGTACTATATGTTCAGGATGTCTGTAGAGAAATTATGTTATTAATAATCATATAATGTTATATCTTCAAAATGTGTCTTGCCATGATCAATGATTGTTCTGTCTGCTTACCCTACTAAGCATCCATCCAATAAGATGCAGAATCTCCTGTCTTTTTTTAAAAAAAAACACAAAAATACCAGAAGGTATTGTTTTTATGCAGAGATATAGACAGATACTTTATTCACCAAGGTGATACTGGATATCTGTGTAGGCCCAGTTACATGGTTTTGTAGATCTAAAGAATATAGGTGAGCTGAAAGAGACAGGGACAGGATTTTTAACTAAAATGTTATTCTTACATCTGATCCTTATTTTCCTGCTGCCCCTTCCCTGAGGAGTTGAGCTGCTTTATCCCTCTTTCAGAAATGGTGTAGATCCACAAATAAGGCCCATACCACAGCTAGGTTATACTAGGATGTTGGCATGGCATCCAAGGCCCTTTATCTGCTAGTGCAAATCTGAACTCCCTCTTCTCTTGTACCCTCTTCTCTGTCCCTCTGAACTAGCTTCATACCATTATTTCCAGGTTTTTTTTTTTTTCTTGTGCCTGGAATTCCTCTTGATTTCCACCTTTATTCTACTTTTCAAAAATCTTACCTATTCTTTAAAGCCCTGATTTCACTTTTTGCTGTGAAGTGATGATCTTTGTTTCCCAATGAGAATACTTACTCCTTGGAACTTAGGGAACACTCTTCCTGTGATGCTTTGCATGGCCTGCCTGTTTAAGAATTCGTTTTTATATATTTTATTGCACTGAAGGTCAGATCCACATCTTGCTCATTTATGTGTCCTTTCACTGCGTTTGGAAGAGTTTGAACTTCATAGTGTTTCAGTAAACATTTGTTGAGTAAAACCCCAGAGGAAATAGGATATGCTTACTATTAACATATAACATATATCTGTACTTATATATAGAAATTGGTACAGAGCATCCTCCAGTGGGAAAACCTCATTTTAAAAGTGGGCTGAAGGTGGTAGGAAGGGCAGTTGAGTGCTGTTTCCCTTGCATGCCTGGGCTTTCATAGTTCCAGAGTTCTCGTGCCCCTAACTAGTTATCACTGCCATTTCACAAGTGTCTTAGTTTTCATTTTACCTACTACATAATGCCATTGGCAGTTACAAATGAGATAGAAATTCAGGTGAGTTAATGTCTGGGTGTGATAATAAAAAATACCAGATTCCTAAGGAGTGATTTTTTTTTTTCCCCTTACAGGCATGTAATGAATTCACTACACACGTGATGAACCTTCTCCGAGAACAGAGTAGAACACGTCCCATTTCCCCAAAAGAGATTGAAAGAATGGTGGGCATCATTCATCGAAAATTTAGTTCCATTCAGATGCAGCTCAAACAAAGTACTTGTGAAGCAGTTATGATTTTAAGATCAAGGTTCCTTGATGCCAGGTATGTGAGGCCACAAATCCATTGCATGGCTTTTTTTTTTTTTTTTCCTTTTCACTCTTTGTATATTATTTTATGTAATTCTGGCCAGTTGTTCTTAGATTCTTCTTTAATTTGGCTATGAGAGCCCTTCTCTACAATGGATAGGTAATTCACCTCATGATGCCTGCAGTGTCAAGCCTCTTCTTGTCTGGAGGTGGTAGTGATATTAGCTGCCAATTTGGTGACTCAGTTTGGACTTCCCTCAGATGATGAAGAGTCTACCTGCAATGCAGGAGACCTGGGCTCGATCCCTGGATTGGGAAGATCCCCTGGAGAAAGGAATGGCTACCCACTCCAGTATTCTTGCCTGGAGAATTCCATGGACAGAGAAACCTGGCAGGCTACAGTCCATGGGGTCGCAAAGAGTTGAACATGACTAACACTTCACTTTCTGGTGTCTCAGGAAACAAATAGTGTTAGTGCTGCTAATAATGACTTAGTAATATGTAGCCTTTTAATTCTGATGCTAAAAAGTATTTTTAAGGATAACATTCAGTATGTAACTTTGTTTTAATGCAGGTTTGTTTTCTAAGAATTTCTTAATATTATGTTGCTTGTGCATATTAGAAGAAAATCCTTCAAGATACAGATATTTCTAAGGAGGAAGTGGTATTTTAGTTACCACAAAACCCCAAACTCTGTTTTTCCAAATCTAGAGGAAAGCTTCTGAGTTTCTCCTGTAGGGATACATATTTCCCTTTGATCTGAAGCTTTCACCAATTTTCACAGGAGTTAGGTTGCATATGCAATAAATTGCATATGATGTGTTAGACCTACTGGGTGACATAACAGAGGAACTGTCAAGTTCCTACTCTATGCTGCCTAGACAGGAAAGCCCTCTTGGTCATTGCTAAAGCTTGCAATCAGTCTTCAACATTGTAAAGGAGTTTCTATTTTATTTTGCTTTCTCTCCCTTGGAATCTCACAGAGGTGATAAATATTGTCCAAATTTCACAGTATTAAAGAAAATAGCTAAATTAGTATCTCGAATGGAAAATAAAATGTGAGGAATAGTCTTCATGCCAGAGCTCTTCCCTGGAGCCAGATAGGAAACATGCCACCTGATTATGCTCCTGTTCTATCATCTTTGGTTCCTTTGTCTATACTGAATTAGTCACTGGGACTCACCAGTGCTTTGTTTTCAGTGTTCCTTGTATTAGCTCTTTTTTTCCATCCAAACTTGCACTGCGCAGTTCACGTTCATCCTTTCATTCCTGGGCTAGCACAGTACTCCCACTGTACTTTTCTTCTGCTCATCCCCCATAGCCCTTTTATGATGGACTCATTGCTTTACTTGAAAACCACATTAGTTTTTCACTGTTGGGAAACACATGCACACAACTTAACCTGGCATTTGAGGCCTTATGTGACCTGTCCCGGCCCAGATTACTTTTTTGTTGTTGTTACGATTTAAGTTTTATTTCTTATTTTTCCTATTTAACAAATACCAAGCTCACTATGAAAAATTTGGAAAACATGTAGACTAGAAGGATGAGTGATTAAAGACAATCACTTTTTTAGTACCCAATGGGGAAAAAAAGTCACTGTAAATGTTCTAATGTATTCCTTTCTGGTTTGTGGTACTGTTTTAGTTTCATGTTCTTGTGATGGTACAGTACGCATAATTTAGTTGGCTTTTTTAAAAACTTACCATGAATAGGTAAACATTTTTCATATAATATAAACTGTTTTAAATGTTAATTGTTGAAGTCTACCAGATGGATATATGATAAATAATTAACGTAGACATGTTTTCATTTTTGAGCATTTAAGTTGTTCCTGTTAATTTCCATGATAACCTCTTCCTTCCAATTCCTTTCTTCTTTCCTTCTATAAATATTTATTGTGCTGAGGATATGTAAAGGTAAATAAGATTGGTTAACTTACTTGCCCCAGCTGAGTTTACATTCTACCTGGGGAAATAAGCAATAAACAAGTAAACAAATATGCTGTAGTATTTTGCTCAGTAATGTAGTGAAATATGATAGAATGGTAAATGCTATGAGGAAAAAGAAAAGCAAGGTAAAGGGAGAGAAAATGATGGAGAGAAGGTACTGTTTTAGATAGATTTTTATTGCAATTAGTCTTTCAGTAAAAATCTTTATGCTTTCAACCTTTGTGATCTTTAGAATTATTTCCTAAGGATTAATTCTCAGAAATGGTATTATTAGATCAAAATGTGAACATTTTTAGTGCTCTTAATATATCACTAAATTGTTCTTTCCTCTGTTTAATCCAAAATGAAATACCTCTTGGTCTCAGCCATTTCCTCTGACTAGAATTCTTCTCTGCCTAACCACCTCTTCCACTACCACCCCTCAACTCCTATCCCCAGCCTTCCACAACAAGTCATATTCTTTGCAACCATTTCCCCAACTTGGTCACCAGTAATGAGTTGTCATCTGTGAGGGTGTCTAGCATGGAGCCTGGAATGGAGACAACACTCATGTTTGTTGATTTAGCGAGACCTTGCTCATCCTTCCAGGCCTGGCCTAAATGGTCCCTTTTAGGAAGCCCACTTTAATCCCTCCACTGGACTGGTCCATGCCTTCTCGTGAACACTGATACTGTGTTGATACCATTCTCCAGACCAAACTTCATTCAGACTGCCTTTACTGTAGCTTTTCAGGATCATTTCTTTTCTTCCCGAATAAGTTACGTTGTTACTGACAGCAATGGCCAAGACTTATACATATCCATTCCCCACAATTCTAGTGTCTTATAGTGTAACAGACTGCAAAAAATTCTTTATTGACTAACCAGATGAATGAATAATTCCACTTACTACTTATAATAGCTCAAAGCATTAAGGAAGTAGCATTAGGAAACCAAAACCATTCTTAAATTGTCAACATTGAGCATTTTAAGGAAAAGTATTTTGTAACAAAGATATTTAAAAGTACTTTCTTCAGGGGAAGGAGACGTATATAGGCACCTATAGCTGATTCATGTTGATGTACAGCAGAAACCAATACAATATTGTAAAGTAATTATCCTCTAATTAAAAATAAAATTTTTTTAAAAAGTACTCTCTTCAGAAAGAAAGCTTTCCTAACACAGCTGCTGTTCTTACTTCTACAGATAGTTTCCCATTCTTGTCAACATGCATGCTTTTTTTTACTTCACATAACTGCATTCATAATGTATACACCTAAATGATTTATACTTCTTCCAAGAAGAGAAAGGAAGTTAACAAGCCAGAGTGAGCAGAGCCAGGGTGAGGCCGCGGCAGAGCTTGAAGCGGAGTCCCTTCTCCCACAGAGATTGCCTTTAGGAATGTTGTAAGGCCTGTGGGACACAGACCTGGGACGGAGGCATAGCTGCACACTGGCCTGAGGCGCAGCCATTTAGAGAGTGGTGAAGCCTGGAGGGAACGAAACTTAGGGGAACAGCTTAATGGGAATTTTCTAAAGAATGTTTTTCTAAAAAATAAATGAAGTATAAGACCGAGTTCTCTCTTACGCCTTCGAGTGAATGCAAATACTGAGCTTTGCTTCCATCTATTCTTGTAGTGCCTCTCAGCAAGCCCTCTGCACTGAGAAGGCAAGGTTTTTCTGCTCCAGGCAAACATGCTCATTCAGATATATGATCCCCTTGCTCACCCTGGCTTTTTGTAAAGCCATACTCACATTTTCTTGGTAATTGGACAAGCCGACGCATGTACCGGCGTAGAACAGTTAGGAATAAATTTGTGTCAGTCCCTCTACTCTTCTAGTAGAAGGGCTATACTTTGGATGCAGCCAGACCGTCTGGGGTGAGTTATTCTATTCTGCCCATAAATTTGTTCTCTGAGGTTTTTTCGTGTTTTCTGAAACCAACCACTCCTAGGTGATGTCAATAAATGAGCCAAACTTATCTTTGCTCCCCCAGTATGTTTCTGCTCATTCCTCCTTTCATAAGTCTTCATTTCCCAAAGAAATGCCCTTGTGTGATTCCCTCCACCATACCCAGTCTTGCTGCTGGATTCCATGTTTTACAGAGTCACAAGCTCACATATTTACATGTTATGGAATTGAGTGGAGTGGCTGGATGAGGGGCAGTGAGGATTAGAGCAAATGGGTACATATCTGAGCGGACAGCCACCACTTAGCTGGCTGCCTCCTGAGAATGTGAGCCTGGTGTGACTGATCTTCCAAGTTTTCATAGGTAGCCAGAAACCTTTACAAGCAGGTCATTACTGTACTGTTTCAACAAGCATTATCTGTGGGCCAGGTAATTACTTGTAGGTTTGACAGTTTAAGTATCTATTCTAGACCTTTTCTACCCTACACACCCACTCACCCACTCCTCAGACTGTGCCTCTTGAAAGCCCCAGGAAAGGGCTTTGTTTTTCTTGTCAACAATGCACGACTCCTGTAAAAATGCTGATTGCTCTTCTTGGTGTACGTTTCTTTTCACCTGTGTCTTCCCTCACCGCCTCCCCCATCCAGCTCATCATCAAATCCTGTTGACTTTAATCCCCAAATAGATTTTGACTCTCTTCTTCATCCCTCAGGATACAGTGGTTTAACCTTCCAAAAAATTATTGAAATTAAGAAATTTCAGGTCTCATAACTTGAGATGTTTTGATCAGACCTAGATTTCTCGCTCCCTTGACTCTCCCTTAATGTTGAAACAGAGATCACATACTTAACCTGCCATGTTAGTGACATCATTTTAACTAGAAGAATCTTGTACGGTATGCACATTTACAACTGCCTACTGATGCTGTCTTTCCTGAGTACATGCTATCACAAGATCATTAAGATTATTTGTAAGACAATATTAGGAAAATTATTTGGGGAAAGTGTTTTCCAGTTACTGGAGAATTTAATTTAAAGTGAAATCTGAAAGATGCTTATTTTCACACTGGAATTCTTTAAAATCTTAATAATAAGACCCAAATATAAATGACATTTTTGCTATTTGAAATACCTTGTCAGCAAATACTTGATCTTCTGACATTCTGCCACCCCCTCCCAATAAAAATAAAGAACTTGTCCTCCCTTAGTTTTCCCCTGGTGAGCAAATCATACCTGGGACCAGGCAGTTACTTAAGAAGAAAAATCCAGAAATCCTTGATGTATTTTTTTTCCCTCACCTTCCTTCTCTGTATTCCCCCATTTATTCCCCCCATCCAATTTATTATCAAGTCCTATTGCTTTTACTTTTCAAACAGAGCTTGAATCTTTTTATTTCCATTACTCTCACCCTGTTGCCAGGTTACAATCATCTCTCAATTTGACCATTGCTGTTGTCTCTTTAAATATCTCTACATTTCCTTTCATGCCCTCCTCCAGCTATTCTCAGTAGTCACAATGATCTTTTTAAAATGTAAAACTTAAAACCTTTAATAGCTTCCTATTGTACTTAAAATAAAATTCAAAAATCCATAGAGGGTCCACTAAACCTGTGTAATCTGGCCCCAGTCCATCCTTCCAGACTCATCTCACGTATCTCCTGATTTTTCACTGTGCTCCAGCCTCCCCTAGCCCTTTAGACCGGCCAAGCTTTTTTCCTGTTTGAAGACCATTGCCTCTGCTTATTTCTCTTCCTTCTACTCTTTGTCTGACTAACTCATACACACTCTCCAGGTCTCAGATTAAATGTCACTCCTTCAAGGACACCCTTCCCGACTTCATAATCTGTGTTAGGTTTCCTTCTTAGACACTTTCATTATACCTTATACTTTTTCTTCATGGTACTTGACATGATCACCATAATTTATAAGTATTTATTTCTGTGGTGCTTATCTAATGTCTTTCTTTTCCTAACTCTCTAATCTCCTATAAACTTCCATAGAAGCCCTTATCTGTTTTGTTCCAACTGTATCCTTATTGAATATCTAGAACACATTAGATCCTTAATAAGTATTTGTTGAATAAATTAAATAGTGAAGTGAATTGTGCTTCACATTCTAGAGTTTTTCTTAGTTATCCTACATCTTAATGTGAATTGGATAGTTCTCTGGAGAATGCCAAGAGTGTAATTTACAATATCATGATGATACATGAGACCCTGAGAATGTTAAAAAATAGAAATCTAACTTTTTTTTGTATAATCCTAAGTAATATATCCCTCTCTGGTTAATGTGGATTATAACTACTATTCTCTTTTTGGTTCCTTCATAGACGAAAAAGGCGTAACTTCAGTAAACAGGCCACAGAAATCTTGAATGAATATTTTTACTCACACCTCAGCAACCCCTACCCCAGTGAAGAAGCCAAAGAGGAGCTGGCCAAGAAGTGCAGCATCACAGTGTCCCAGGTAAGGGGGAGTGCCATAGGTGCGGCTTGTTCCTCCGTGGATTGTAGGAGCCCTGCTCTTCTCCTCAGGGTGTTTTTATCAAATTTCATATCCAAATGTTTCATCATCAAAGAAGATATAAGAAAAACATAGATATTTCCACGTTTTTATGCAAGCTTTTAAAGCTTAGATAATTTCTTTTCACCCTAAATGTCAAAGAATCAAAATGATCCCCACTTCCCTAGCATACATCTCTAGAAAGAACAGAAACATACTTCGGGGAGAGACGTGGTTTACACTCACATGACTCTTCGGTAAACAGCATTGAGTTTCGCTTTCCTGATTTAGATGACTGGTCTAATCTTCTACCAGTGAGAAACCAACGTATTTGTTGTCAAAAGGAAGTTTCGTATAGCTCTGTGATGAAAGCTTTGAGGAGTTCTCCAAGTCCTTTCTTGATAACCGTGCCATGATATTTGGGTTTCAAAGATTTCTTTGCTTTTTTGTTATCCATGAAATAGAAGAATTAAATTCATGTCTATCCCTGCTTTTGTTGTTATTTTTTTAAATGTCTGTTTGTAATAAATCGTGCC
This sequence comes from Bos javanicus, assembly GCF_032452875.1. Lineage (NCBI taxonomy): Eukaryota > Metazoa > Chordata > Mammalia > Artiodactyla > Bovidae > Bos > Bos javanicus. The sequence continues at coordinate 96,484,547 of NC_083878.1, forward strand.
CTGGAAGTTAGCTTTCATCTTCTAACACAAACACACTTAATTTTAGGCAGATAGACTTGTTTTATTTTTAATGTATTTGGCTGCGTCAGGTGTTAGTTGCAGCAAGTGGGATCTTCATTACGTCATGAAGGAACTTTGCTTGTGACACACGGACTCACCAGCTGTGGCATGCGCTCAGTGGTTGCGGCACATGGGCCCCATTGCTCCACCAGCATGTGGGATCTTAGTTCCCCAACCAGGGATTGAACCCACTTCCCCTGCACTGGAAGGCAGATTCTTAACCACTGGACCCACCAGGGAAATCCCAGACTTGCTTTTTAGACTGAGGGTTGGAGACAAATAAATAACCAAGTAACTGTACCTCCTTAAAAAATAAGTATATTCTATTGGCATTAGTTCTAAAATATAATTTTACTTAAATTCTCATATTACTGTTTATAGATTATAACTTGAATAACATTTCTTTATAGCAAACAAATGCAGTAGTCAACAGCCAGTTCTTGCAGTGGCACTTAAGGAAAAGCTCACTCTTGGCAGAAATTTCAGTGGTGCCTGGAAGTCATGTGACACAAATTGTAATGTAGCCTCTAAATAAATACTCACATAGGTCTGAAGTTCAAGATTCTAAAGATCCCTTTCACATTCTAATAAAAGTTTCATATCGGTGTTTTATTTTTATTGAAGTAGAGTTGATTTATAGTGTTGTGCCAATCTCTACTGTACAGCAAAGTGACAAGGCATTCCTTTTTTAGTATTCTTTTCCATTATGGTTTATCACAGGATATTGAATATATGTAGTTCCCTGTGTTATACAGTAGTACTTGCTGTTTATTCACCCTGTTCATAATAGTTTACACCTGCTAATCCCAGTAGCTCTCTCTGACTTAGAATTCAGATGTTTGTGGGCCCAGTTCAGATTAAGGTGTTTCATGCTTCTACTCCCTTTCTTGCTTTCTTTTTTACTTCTATAACATATTCACCACTGGAGGTTAACACATTATATACATTTTTCAAAAATCAGTATAATCCTGGTTTTTCACTGGTTGTACTTGCTTCTTATGTGTGTAATGTAGGATTTGTTAACACAGGCTTGTGTAACGAGTGAGAAGTTTTCTTCTGACTAGTCTGAACTAGGGAAGTTTTGCTGTACTTCTAAAATAGGCTGCTGCTGCTGCTGCTAAGTCACTTCAGTTGTGTCCGACTCTGTGCGACCCCATAGACGGCAGCCCACCAGGCTTCCCCGTCCCTGGGATTCTCCAGGCAAGAACACTGGAGTGGGTTGCCATGTCCTTCTCCAATGCATTAAAGTGAAAAGTGAAAGTGAAGTAGCTCAGTTGTATCTGACTCTTCGCAACCCCATGGACTGTAGCCCACCAGGTTCCTCCATCCATGGGATTCTCCAGCCAAGAGTACTGGAGTGGGTTGCCATTGCTTTCTCCCATAAAATAGGTTAGGATCCCATTTACCTTTTATTTTTCTAAAAAAAAAAAATCATTCACTGCTATATTCATTCTGTTGATTTTTCATAGAAAAATAGCTTAAGTTTTGGGAATTTTTTAGTAATTGCATCAATTAGAAATAATATAGACATAGATATATTTCTTTGTCTAAAAAGCAGACTTTATGACCTTTTTCCCTCCCCAATCAGCCTTTCAAATGGAGAATTTCAGCAATCAGTGTAAGATTCAGTGTAAATTGTGACGATTTCCTCTCCTTTTTACTTTTTCACACTTAAACGTGTTTGTTTCCCTCCACCATTCCCTTCTTCCCACATCTCTGACATGGAAACAGTGTTATTTTCACTATTAAAGACATAAGTTGCTAGCCTTTCTCCTCCTCCCCCCGCTTGTGTGGCATGCAGGGTCTTAGTTGCCCAACCAGGAATTGAACCTGTGCCCCTTGCATTGGAAGCAGAGTCTTAACCACTGGACTGCCTGGAAAGTCCAGTTGCTAGCCTTTTTAATTAGTATCCTTTTAAGTTGTTTAATTTCTCTATGAAAGCAGAGAATATTCCAGACCTGACAGGTGAACTGATTTCTAAAGAGAAAAAACAGTGTTTTAAATATGCATCATACGAAAGTACAATTAAAATTAGAATCCAGAGGGTGTAAATATACAAAGCTAACTTTAAAATATTGAAACCCACTGAAAATTGGCAACTATAGCAATACTTTTTGCTAGATTTAAAGTGATGAAATTGGTTTATTCTTTACTGCTTGAAATACTTAAAATACTGCTTAAAATACTTAATAATTAGGAATAAGAAAGGAATTCTCAGAAGAAAATGTAAGGAAATATCTTTAGTACTTTGAGAATAGTCTTTAAAAAGATAAAATGTGTAAGCAACAAGGGAAAAGGTTGATAAATTCAGTGGTAGGATGTCTATCAAAGTACTTAATAAAGATTGTGAAACATCAACATGATGCAACCATTTTAGTAAAGATTATATCAGGCAAAAATTATCAATAGACATTAAACCTAGGAGGATATTTGTATGAAGAATATGGTATTAAAGTATCTGTCCTCTCCATAGGCTTTTTTTAGTTATAAGGGATATTTTTTAGAAAGGCCATAATAGAGTGGAAAAATGGCATAAAACCTTGACCAGGTGATTAGAATCAACATGATCAAAGAGGGACATATGGACATTTATATAGTATTTTGCCCTGAAATGTAATCTGAGTCTAATCACTAGAAACATCAAAACATCAGCCAAACCCATTATGAGGAATGTTCTAGTTGGAAAATAGTGAGGAAGGAGTAATATTCTTTAAAAATATCAAAGACACACCATGGAAATATTCTAGATTAAGAGAGGCTAAAGAGACATCATGTGTAAATGCAATGTTTGACCCTAGACTGGATCCTCTACTGGAGGGGAAAATACCATAAAGGAATTATGTATAAATATTATAAATATTTATAAATTATTTATAATTATGTACAAATTATATTACTAAAGTAAACTATAATTTGTCATTGTACTGTGGTTATACAAGAGAACATCTCTAGTCTTACTAAATACACAGTGACTCACTCAGGGGTAAGGTGTATGGTAAGGGGCCATGGTGTATATATTCAATAATTTACGCTCATGGTTCAGGGGAAAAATGTGTGTTTATACACACACACACGTGCGTGTGTGTGTGTGTATGTATATTGTATTGTATTGTTCAGTCTCTCAGTCATGTCTGACTCCTTGCGACCCCATGGACAGCAGCACACCATGCCTCCCTGTCCCTCACCATCTCCCAAAGTTTGTCCTTCGTATTTATGTATACAAACACATACAAATATATATATACACACATACCCACACACAGCATGAGCGAGTGTGTGTGCTTGAGAGCCCAACAATGATAAAACAAATGGGGTAAAATGTTAATAATAGATGAATCTGGGTCAAGGGGATGCATACATATTCTTTACAATTTTTATTCTTGCAACTTCCATTGCAAGTTTGAAATTATTTTAGATAAAGCCTTTTTAAAATGTGAAGACAGTCTACAAACTGTAAGAAGATATTTGTAAGTGTATAAGCAAGAGGATTAAAATCCAAAATATATAGAACTCCTATAAGTTAATAAGAAAAAGATGTCGTAGTTGAAAAATAGGCAAAAACACAAGGATTTCATAGAAGATAGTTATCAGGAATCCATGATTTCAAAACTGCATTAAAGTAACATTTATACTTACTAGGTTGGCAAAAAAAATCCTAACACTTACTATGTAGAGTCCTGCACATTGGTTGGTACGTATATATGGCAGCAGGAACCCTTAAACATCATTGGTAGAAATATAAATTGGTATAGCCACTTTGGAAAACTTGGCATTATGTTATACCTTTGAATATACACATATTATTCAATCCATAACTTCACCTTTAAAGGAAATTGCCCTGGAAAACCTTGTTGTATATATTAGGGGACTTGTGGAAGTGTTCATAGTAGCATTGAAATGACAAAAATATTGAAATAAGCCAATTTTTCATTGACTGAAGAAGAGGATATACCCACTGTGATATACTACAATGGATTACTGTATAGCTATGAAAAAGAATGATTTATAGCTATACACTATACACATTAATTTGTGTGAATTCTAATACTGAAGTGAAAATGTGAATTGCAGACTATATATAGTATGATATTTTTATAAAGTTAAAAACCAAATAAACAGCATATTATTTAGGGGGTACATGGTTAAATATAAAGAAAGAAATGAAATGATAAAAAATATTGTTGATTAGAATGGGATTGGGAAGAAATATTCAAGGAGTTATAGTGGTATTGTTGTTTCAGTTCAGTTCAGTCACTCAGTCATGTCCTACTGTTTGCGACCCCATGGACTGCAGCATGCCAGGCTTCCCTGTCCATCACCAACTCCTGGAGCTTGCTCAAACTTATGTCCATTGAGTTGGTGATGCCATTCAACCATCTCATCTTCTGTCATCCTCTTCTCCTCTTGCATTCAATCTTTCCCAGCATCAGGGTCTTTTCAAACGAGTCAGTTCCTCACATCAGGTGGCCAATATTGGAGTTTCAGCTTCAGCATCAGTCCTTCCAATGAATATTCAGGACTGATTTCCTTTAGGATTGACTGGCTTGCTCTCCTTCCAGTCTGAGGAACTCTCAAGAGTCTTCTCCAACACCACAATTCAAAGGCATCAATTCTTCCACGCTCAGCTTTCTTTATGGTCCAACTCTCACATCCATACATGACTACTGGGAAAACCATAGCTTTGAGTAGACAGACCTTTACTGGCAAAGTAATGTCTCTGCTTTTTAATATGCTGTCTGGGTTTGTCATTGTGGTAGTGTATTTATTAAGTTGTAGATTTATTTTTATAGATTTGTAGAGGTTAATTTAATTTTTATGCATTATAAACCTACACATATAAGCCTAGGAAGTCATATGTGAATTATTAAATCTAAGTAGCAGAATTCTTAAAAGAATAGTTCCATTCATTTGTTAACAAAAATTTTCTTCTTGGGACTTTGCTGTCAGTCCGGTGGTTAAGACTCTGTGCTTCCACTGCAGGAGGCTTAGGTTCAATCCATGGTCAGGGAACTAAGATTCTGCATTCCGTGCAGTGTGGCCAAAAAAAAAAAAAAACACCCAAAAGCAAATAAAGTTTATTATAACACCTATTATGTGTCAGATACTTTGCTAGGGATGGAAGAGACATCTGTGAACTTTACAGGCTGAATCCCCTGCCCTGCCTGATAGAATTGTGTACACATGTCACTGAAAGATATATATAAATATGAATATCCTTATCAAGAGTATAATAGCCAAACTAGAAACAACAGAAAGATCCTTCAGTAGGAAAATGGATAAATAAAAGTGATATATTTGTATATATTTGGGATATTATGTAACAATGAGAATGAATGAACTAAACTATATGTAATTACATAATGCTGATTGAAAGAAGTCAGGCACTTAATGTATAGTTTATTACAGAGTTCAAAAGCAAGCAAAATTAATCTTAGTGTTAGAAATTAGAATTGGAAAGGGGAGTGTTTTTCAATCTAAATGATGCTTCCATGGGTGTATTTACTTTATGGAAATTTACCAAGCACTGTACTTATAATGTGTGCCCCTTTTTTTGTATATATATTTTTAAATTGACTAAAGGGTTACTTATACAATAGCAACAAATCTGCCCCTATGGAACTTGGATTTTCCTGGTAGGATACAAACAGGTAAAGTAAGTAAATGAAATTATAAGTTAGAAAAGGATAGGCATTATGGAGCAAAAGGAAGGAAGGAGAATAGGAAGGTAAAGGCTGTGGTTTTCAATAGAGTGGTAAGGAAAACTCCTCCTGAGAAAATGGCTTTTGGTAAAAATTGAAGGCGATGAATGACCAAGCCATGTGGCTAATTGGTGAAGAACATTCCAGGCAGAAAGGACAGTAAGCGCAAAGGCTCTGTGGTAAAAGTAGCCTGAGCAAGTGGGGAAAGTGGTAGGAAATGAAGTCAAAAAGACTGTGAGGTCCAAATGGTACAGGGGCCGTAGAGACCATGGTAATGACTTGGCCTTCTACTCAAAGTGAGATAGAATACTGAGGAGTGGCATGATCTGACTTAAGTTTTAACAGGGTCACCATGGGTGCTGTATTGACATTAGACGATGGGAGGCAAGGGGAAGCAGAGATGCCAGTTAAGATGCCACTGCGATAATCCAGGCAGAAGATGACGGTGGCTTGGACCAGGATGATAGTAGTAGAGGCTGAGAGATGACTGCATTCCAGGTAATTGAGAAGGTACAGCTGAGGGTTTACTGATAGGGTAACTTTAATATATTTGGCCTGAGCAGTGGAAGTGTGAAGTTGTCATTAAGTGTGTTGGGGAAGGATTTGGAAGGAATAGGTACTGGCATAAGATCAAGAGTTTGGTTTGGATCATATTAAATTAATTTGTATTATAGATGGCTCAGATTGTAAAGAATCTGCCTGCAGTACAGGAGACCCGGGTTTGACCCCTTGGTCGGGAAGACCCCCTGGAGAAGGGAATGGCCACCCTCTCCAGTATTCTTGCCTGGGAAATTCCATGGACAGAAGAGCCTGGTGGGCTACAGTCCATGGGATCGCAAAGAGTTCACAGTGTGATTTAGTAAGCTGGAGTTCCCCTTTTACATAACACTCTGAAAGTTCACAAAGAAAGAAATTTCATGAGCGCCGAGAATCATAGTTAAAATTGTCGTATATTCTTAATCAGTGGGGCAGATATTAATGTGCTTTTACTTTTTGGAATAGAGCTAACTTGCATTGATTATTCAAGTTAGTAAGTCACAAAAAACTCCATTGTTCTCCTGATTCCAATTTTGAATTTAAATAACTCAGGCCCTCCTTTCTCTGCCAGGTGTTTTTAGAATGAAAAATGTTAACTTATTCTTCACTGCTACTGTAATTGAAGTGTACTGTGAAGAAAAGATTGATTTTCTTTTTTAGCAGATGAGAACCTGAAATAATAGAGTGCTTAATTTGCAGCATTAAGTTCATTCATTCATTCATCCAACTTAGATATCTAACTAATGTAGCTTTTTAAAGCAGTACAGAAGACCCATTTCTGTAACTGTCTAGTGTGGAAAAAATTACATAACCCTTACTAATGAGGAGGCATGTTCAGAGAAGTTAAATGAATTGAGAAGAGTCACAAGTCTTGGTGAGTGGGAGAGCTGAAAGTTCTTACATAGAAGTTCTTGATAAAAAGAAATAAAACAGATTTTTACTTTTTTTCCTGCAAGAGGCAATGTGATTCCTCTTTCCCCTGGGCCCTGGCTCAGAGTCCTGGTTTGTGAGGTACAGGCTGGGCTTATATCACTAGGGCTGCATCATTTCCCCCTAAGCTACTTAGAGACTCCAGGCTAGTTAGTAGTCTGAGGTCTCCTTACTCATTAAACTACTTATTCCAAAGCAGTGAATATTCAGTAAGCTAATTAAAATTTGTAAGTAAGATTTCTTTATTAAAAAAATCTATTAAAATAAGAAGAAGCCCGTTAAAATAATAATTAGAGCAGAAAAAAAAAGATGACTATCAAATTACAGTATCTTTTGCAGCTATCCATAAAAGCCTTTTCAGTGATTTTGGCGGTAGAGAGAAGGCAGAAGCAGATTTCTACTCTAAGTATGCAGTTGGTGAACTGGAGACAAGTTGAAGGAAAATGGCAGCTATTTTGTTGAAGTGGATCTTTCACACTGTCTTAAAAGAAGGCTGCAAACCCCCTGTTCTGTGAAGTCTCTGATTTTGTGTCCTCTTGGAGATGTGATGTCATTAAACACTGTGCAAAGAATAAAGGAACAGGTTGTAAAAAGATGAGACCTTTGATGATGTTATAACTCCAAATACAGATAAGGCATATCTGCACAATTTCAAGAAAACAGGGAAGCCACTGATTTTTAATTGTTGTTCTTCTCTGCAAACAATCAGCACCATGATTAACTTGGTGCCTAAAGCTTGCTCTAGGGATGTCAGGTATTATATTCATCTTAGAGAATCTTCTTTAAGGGACTCTGTAATACTTGTTTGATGTGACACCCAACTAAGGATAGAGAGACGATTTCCAGCTTAGATGTAGTGTTTTTTGAGTTTTCCTATCAAGAAGAAGCCATAACCAGAATCATAGTCCCTCCAGTGTTTCTCCCCTTCACCACCTTGTCTGTCCTTTCCCTTTGAGCATTCCAGTCCGTCATCATTGCATCTCATCTTTCCACTGCTTCACTTCTGTGGTCAGACCAACAAGCCAAAGTATCAGTCAGGGTCCCAGGAGAAAACAGATGGCACACTCAAATTAGAATAATTTGAGGATATCTTAGTAAAGTGACTGTTTACACAAGTGTGGGCAGAGTGTAGGGAAACCACAAAGGATAATGCTGGTCCTGCTTGGTTCTTTTACTACCCCTTGGCCTAAAGAGATAAGGAAGATTATAGGAACCCACGACCTAGAAGCTCTGTGGAGAAGGCCAGTAACTGAGATCTTAAGTAAAAGCAGTATTACAATGAGGGAGTCTGGGGAACAAATACTCTGACCTTACTTTTCATCTCTTCTCATCTCCTACCAGTGACTTCCTTTGGCCAGAAGCCTCGAGGCATATAGGTCAGCCTCTTGGCGCCCAGAGTAGGGTGAGAGTAGATATAGATAGGGAAGAGTGAAAAGAGGAAATACAGTGTAGCCTGAAGGGCAAAGACGATCAGAACCAGCTCTGAGTGGTAACCTCACCCAGGAGATCTGGGCTTCTCTAGAGATGCTCTTGTGCTTCCTTTGTTCTTGTCTTCTGGCTTCTCTTCCTTCTTCTGTCAGTTTATGTGGAGAGCATATTATTTTTCTAAAACAAGTATGGATTTTTGAGAGTAGAAGCTACATAGTATAAGTAAGTTAATTTGATCCATCCAAATGTACATACCAGGAGTTTGGACTGTTTTCATGATTCTCTCAGCAGGCAGTGAGTGCCTCCTATGATCACTGTGGCAAAGAAAGGTGAATAAGATAATGTTCTTTTCTCTGAGAAATGTCAAATTCCTTGAGGGAGACAGACAATTGTGTTGCTGACAGGATACCAGAGTTATCCGAGGGAATGTACCAATGCATATGGGTGCCAATGAATATGGTACCAGGAGGGGTTTAGTGAGGATTAGGAAAGTACCCTCAACTTAAAGCTCTGTGACCTTGGGCAAGTCATTTAAACTTACTGTGCCTCATTTCCTTGTGTATAATTTGAATAAAAATAGCTAAATAAAGCTACAGTGAGTTTCAGTGAGAAGATATATAAATCTCCGAGCAGAGTCCTTATCAAAGAGTTAGAAAAATTATAATAATAGTTATTATTATGCTGTTTCTCCTGCCTGAGATGGTCTAACCCTGAACTTCCTACACATACGCATAAATATTTTAATTACTGCTCTTTCAAAGCTTACTTCAAATATCAATTCTTCAAGAAAGTTTTGCTTGAACTTCCAGTTCATATCCTCTATTATATACTTTCATAGCTTCTCATTCTTTTCCTTGATAACACTTACCACAATTGTAAGTAACTAATGAATTGTTTAATGCTATTCTTCTGATAGCTGGTGAATTCCCTGTTGATTGAGATTGTGATCTTATTCAGCACTATATCCTGAATGCCTAGAAGAGTGTACAGCACTTAGACACTCAGTGAGTATTCGTTGAAGAAATGATTTAGATAGAAAGCCAAGCTGGAGCCTGATTGGGGAAGGTCTACAGTTATGACGTTTAGATGTCTGTAATTATGCCTATAATTATATGGTTGACCAGTTTAGATTTGTTTTGCATTAATTAATTAGTTATACATTATTCATTCAATAAGTGATTTTTGGTCACTGTGCTAGTCTGTCCTTGTGGAGCTTACATTCTAATGAGGAGAGAAGGATAATTCATACATACATATATATATATATATATATATATATATATATATATATATATATATATAATGTATGTGTTTGTGTATGCTCAGTTTGTCCACCTCTTTGGAATCTAAGGAACCAAAGCCCCCTCGTCTCCTCTATTTTTGGAATTTTTCCAGGCAAGAACACTGGAGTGGGTTGCCATTTCTGTCTCCAGGGGATCTTCCCAACCCAGGGATCAAACCCACGTCTCTTGCATCTCCTTCATTGGCAGGCAGTTCTTTACCACTAGCTCAGCTGGTAAAGAATCTGCCTGCAATGCAGGAGACCTCAGTTTGATTCCTGGGTCAGGAAGATCTACTGGAGAAGGGATAGGCTACCCACTCCAGTATTCTTGGGCTTCCCTGGTGGCTCAGCTGGTAAAGAATCTGCCTGCAATGCAGGAAACCTCAGTTCGATTCCTGGGTCAGGAAGATCCACTGGAGAGGGGATAGGCTACCCACTCCAGTATTCTTGGGTTTCCCTGGTGGCTCAGCTGGTAAAGAATCTGCCTGCAATGCAGGAAACCTCAGTTCGATTCCTGGGTCAGGAAGATCCACTGGAGAGGGGATAGGCTACCCACTCCAGTATTCTTGGGCTTCCCTGGTGGCTCAGCTGGTAAAGAATCTGCCTGCAATGTGGGAGACCTGGGGTGGGAAGATCCACTGGGGAAGGGATTGGCTATGCACTCCAGTATTCTGGCCTGGAGAATTCCATAGGCTGTACAGTCCATGGGGTCACAAAGAGTCAGACATGACTGAGTGACTTTCACTTTTCACTTTTCTTTACCACTAGCACCACCTGGGAAGCCCTATATATAAATAATGTATAATTATATATGTTGTATATCTTATATTTTAAATATAAATACTATATATAATGCCCTATGGTGAATAAGTGCTATGAAGTAAAATAAGGGCAATATAGATTTATGGGTTGGGGTGATGTGTTCAGATTTATGAAAGATAAATCTAGCACTAATGTGTAAGGTCAGTTTGAAAGGGAAAACCCTAGAATGAGAGCGACTATGTAGGGGATTAGTGGCATAGTTTAGGAAAGAGGTGGTAGGGATTCAAATTAGGCCACTGAAAGCAGAAAACAGGGATACATTTTTAAAGTATTTTGGGGATAGAACTGGTATTATGGAGGTTGGGTTAACAATTGGATATGCATATAAGAAGGAAAGAGTAGAAGTTAGTGGAGGTTTTTAGCCTACATGATTGAAGATGGTGATATTATTAACTGATATAGGAAACACATAAGGAAATGCTAAGGGCTTTTTTTTTTTTCCTTATTTATTTATTTATGTTCTTTTTAGGAAATGCTGGTTTGATGGAGGGGAGAGTATAGATCTATAATAACTATGCCAGATTTGCCTTGCCATCAGTATCCCAGTTGGGAAATGTTCAATTTGGAAATATAATTTAGGGGAAAGATCAAGTTTAAAGATTCAGCTTGAGAATCATTCACTTAAATTCATAGTTGAATGGATGATGTTGGTGAGGGAACTTGCAGGTAAGAAGAAAATAAGGCCACAAGTAATGACTTTTCCATGGGTTGTTTGTCAGCTCTGAGAGGATGATTAAGAGGTTAAGCTATGCTTCTGACAACTTTGAAGGGCTGAGAAGGCAGGATTTGGTGTAAGGGTATCTGGGACCTATGAAGGGGGAGGATACTTTGCTTCCCTTGCATTGTGTTAGGGCTTATACTACCAGAGCTACATCTTAGTAGCAGGGGTCCATTGGAAGTGTACATAGACCCTCACGGAGCCTGGAATTCTGTTTCAGAATACCTCAGTCCTTGACTTGGATTGCTAGTCCTCATCGGTGCCTGGACAAGCAAGTATAATTTTTTGTGTGGAGAAAGATAGCACCATTCTAGAGTTCAAGTTGTTTCTAAACAAAACAAATACAACATTGGGGACACAATCGGGGGGGGGGCGGAAAGCAGACATAGAAGAAGACATAACAATATATATTGAAACCAGCAGAAATAACAGACAATAGAAATGGATCCAAAGAACTTTAGAAAATAAAAGGATCTGATATGGAGTGTAAAATACTATGCTGTATATATTTAGCACAGTAAGCAAAATGGAGAATTTTGTCAGAGAGCTGGAAACCATAAAAAACATTGTATGGAAGTTTTAGAAACAAAAATAAAGTAACCAAAATTAAGAATTCAGTGTATGGATTTTAAAGCAGGTTAAACATAGCTGAAGAGAGAATTAGTGAACTGGAAGATGGGTCATAAGAAAATAACCATGCTGAAGAATGGAGAGACAATAGGATAGAAAATCAGGAGAAAGAGTAAGGGACGCTGAAGGTATAGTAAGAAGTCTAACATAAAAGTCATTTCAGTCCCAGAAGCAAACATAATAGTGTGTCAGAAGCAATATTTGAAATGTAAAGGCTTCTAACTTTCCAAAACTGATGAAAGACTCTAAGCCCTAGATTTACCAAAAGGTACAATTCCAAAAGAAGATAGATAAATAGGAGTCCACACTGAACACAGTAAAAACAAAAGCCACCAGTGGGAAAAATAAGAGTGACTTCAAAGGCATAGCCATTAGGCTGACTGCTGATTTCTTAATGAAAACAATAAAGCCATAATACTGTAGAATGATAAAAAGATGAAATAAATTAAATGTCAGCCTAGAATTCTGTATCTGCCAAAAATGATCTTTCATAGTAGAGGTGAAATGAAGACATTCTCGGTAAAAAATTGAGAGAATTTGTCCCATTTTTTCTCTAAAGGAAGCACAAAAAATATGGCAGAAGTAAAAATATTTCATATAGAAGGCAGAAGATACAGGAAGGAGTGGAAAGCAAAGAAAAGGGTAAATGTGTATGTGAGTCTAAATAAATATTGAGTGTTTAAAATAATAACAATATCTTATTTGTTTATAATACATATAGAATTAAAATACACAGTAATAATGCCTGTTAAGTTATTTAATGCTCTTAAATTTTTTGCAAAAGATGGTAAGAATACCAATTAACATAATAGTACCAGTTAATGTTAGACTTTGATAGTTAAGAATGTATAATCTCTAGGGAATCACCTAAAGAATACTAAAGGAGTGTATAACTTCCAAATAAAGAAGGAAATGTAGAATAATTTTTGAAAATAAGCAGTCTAAAAGAAGGCAAGAAAGGATTAGAAAAAGAACCCAGTAAGTGGGACAAATAGGGAGCGCTTAGTAAGATGATAGATTTAAACCCAGATATTTCAGTAGTTACATTAAACACAAATGAAATCTAATTGGCAAATATCGTTGAATAAGATATAAAAATAAAAGCTAATTTCTTATATTCTCTAATAGATATATCTAAAGTATAATGACACAGAAAGAATGAAAATAACAGTGTGGGGGAAAAAATACAACATGCAAACAATAACCAAAAACAAGTTGGCATTTCTTTATTAATATTGGATGAAGAACGCTTGAAGACGAAAAATGTTACTGCAGATAAAGAGACACTAAATATTAATGACACAGCTCTTCTATATTTGTATGTACTTAATAACAAAGCTCAAAAAACATAAATCAAAAACTAACTGAATGATAATGAAAACACAACTATCAAGAGTCATGGGATAGGAATTCCCTGGTGGTCCAGTGGTTAGAACTCCACACTTTAACTGCCAAGGGCCCTTGTTCAGTCTGATGGGAGAACTAAGATCCCACAAGCCATGCAGCATAGCTGCCCCACCTTCCCATCCTCCAAAACAGGGGAGATTCTCAAATACTGATATAAATAGTTTCCTTTTCTCCCTCCTGACTTCCTAAAGTTAGGTACTTAGCCCATTGCCCTTCAGGTACACCAGATTCTCTACCAAACCTGTGTTGTTACTTGTGTTGCATTTAGGCAATGATACTATTCTTTTGGGCTTCCCTTTTGGCCCAGTGGTAAAGACTCTGCCTACCAATGCAGGAGACGCAGGTTTGATTTCTGGGTTGGAAAGGTTCCTTGGAAAAGGAAATGGCAACCCACTCCAGTTTCTTGCCTGGGAAAGTCACATGGACAGAGGAGTCTGGTGGGCTACAGTCCATGGGGTTGTAAAAGCATCAAACACGACTTAGCAACTAAAAAACAACAACTTTTCTTTCATATCACTTGTTTTGAGAAATTGGGAAGGTACAGAAACAGACTTCACCCTACCATTATTAAGTAGCAGTGTGACATTAAGCAAATTGTTTAACCTGAAGTTCCCGTTTTGTGACTCGTAAAATTAGGATTGTGATAGTTTCCTCAGAAGTTTGAGGGCTAAATGAGATCATACATGTTGATTGCCTAATACAGGGCTGGTATGTGGTGAATGCTCCTTAAATGCTCATTTGTCATCTATTCAACCATGGTTTTCTTTCCGGGTAGGTTGTATATGTAGAACCTCATAAAGTTCCCAAAATAAAGAGAGAAAAGATGCCCTGGCCACTGGCAAACTAGTTGCTAGAAGCCCTCAGCTCCTAGGTTTTCACAGGCTTCATAGAGATGAGAGCTAGAGTGGGCACGGGGTGGGGAGTTGGAGGTCGAGTGAGGTTGTTGTGTCTATTCTTATTCTCTGAATAGATCTACCCTAAGTGTATTCTTTACTCTAAAAATGCACGTGGTTCATTTTTAATGAGAATTAATTATGTATGTTGAAAGGGTAGGCTATCTTTTGAGGATAAGTATTTATATTTTACACAAATTCAATGAAATTTTCTGGATTTTTTAAAAGAAAACCCAGAAAATACATACTGGGGTGTGTATTATTTGGTAGGGAAGAGGCATTTGAATAAATACTGGTTCCCATGAAACAAAAGGCTCGACTATCAGATTTCTTACATAGGACATGGAATACATTTTGATGTTTTTAATTACAGAAATTAGATTATAATTATGACCGATTCACATTGTTGTATGGCAGAAACCAACACACTATAGGGAAATTTTCCACGAATTAAAAATAAACAAAATTTTTTAAAAAATGAATTAGATTTACACGAAAGTTATCTGGACAGAAATATGGTCCACTGTTGTTTAAAAATGCTCTTGAGTTTTAATTCTGGAATGCTGATGTATTGCCTTGGGAGACGGCCCTGCCTCTCATTGCGGCTGATGGGAGTCAGTTTCACAGCTGTGATGTCAGTGCTTCAAAAGTCTGTCGAAGAAGGACTTCCCTGGTGGTCCAGTGGTTAAGACTTTGCCTTCCAGTGCAGGGCACCCAGGTTTGATCCCTGGTCCCGGAGCTAAGATCCCACATGCCTTGAAGCCAAAAAATCAAAACAAAAACCAGAAGCAATATTGCAACAAATTCAAAAAGACTTTTTTAAAATGGCCCACATCTAAAAAGAAAAAAACTCTTTAAGAACAAGCAAACCAAAAAAAATCCAAAATCTGTCAAAGAGTTTCCATGGAGGCTGTGAAAGTGAAAGTCGCTCAGTTGTGTCTGACTCTTTGCGACCCCGTGGACTATACAGTCCATGGAATTCTCCAGGCCAGAATACTGGAGTGGGGAGCCATTCCCTTCTCCAGGGGATCTTCCCAACCTAGGGATCAAATCCAGGTCTCCTACACTGCAGGCAGTTTCTTTACCAGCTGAGCCACCAGAGAAGCCCAAGAATACTGGAATAAGTAGGGTATCCCTTCTCCAGTGGATCATCCCAACCCAGGGTCTCTCTTGCGTTGCAGGCAGATTCTTTACCAGCTGAGTTACCAGGGAATCCCATGGAGGCTATAGAGGAACCTATTCAATTGTACACCTACCTGATACATTTTTTATTTTTTAATGAAAGAAATAATTTTAAAGGAATCTTTAACTGAAAACATTGTCTGTGGTAATTTAGAACCACCCCTCAGCGTGTGTTTTAGAGAGATGAACGGTGTCATTTGTTCTTCATGTACTGTGGCCGCAAGGCTGACGTTTTATATACTTTTGCAGATGCGCCTCTCTGTGAATGTCACGAGCAGTTACCAGTCTATCATGCACTGAGTAGAAAGGGCAGAGCCAAACTGTAAGGGTGTCAGTATGTTATGGCAATAAAATTTTTCGCAGCCTCAAATAAAAAAATACAGTACTTGACAAGTGCATCTGTTTTAAATTATTTCAGATACTATGGAAACAGAATTTCTGTTTGTTCAGTTCTCCCATTAGAAGTGAATTGTGTTTCCAAAAGCTGGTTTTCAAGTCAGTTGTTCAGAGTTTGGAACTTACTTTCTAAAAAGAAAATGAAATGGTCTGGATTCTTGGGCTAGCTCACATTTTAACCGTAAAGGAAATGAAATATTTTACACTGAAAAAGTAGGCTGAATATTTGAGAGAAAAAATTATTTCTCTCATTAAAAAAATTAAAAATGTGTCAGGTAGGTGTACAATTGAATAGGTTCCTCTATAGCCTCCATGGGATTCCCTGCTTTGGTAGCCCTAACCACTTAATATAATAGAAAATAAAAATTGAAAGAATTCTTTTTGTTTTATGAAGAATATTAAGGAAAAGCAAGTCTTATTACACAAGGTATAGCGGGAAAAGCACAGGAAAAGCTGTGGCCCTCAGGCAAGCTAGATAAACTCTCTGACTTCAGTTTTCACATCAGTTAAACTGGGTCTTTGTGGTACTACATGAGATAATAATGTAAAATTCCTGGTAAAATGACTGGCTTTAAATGAGCTCTCCATAAATGGCTGCTGTTAAAATATAGGTACAGGTAGGATCCAAACCCAGGTTTCCTACAAATTCCAGGTCCACTGTCTTGTCTGGCAAGTGGCTGTGTTGGGACAGGAGCAACGGAGGGACCGGGAGGCCAGGATAGAGCTGTCAGTTTGTGTGGAACCACGCCCCACAGACGTGGCGGACAGGAGCTCTTGGTCAGATGTCACCTTCCTGGGAGAAGGCTTATCACGCTCAGGTGTACAAGGGAGCAGCCCCTTTCCCCTTCGCTCACTGCTCCCTAGTCTCTACTGCCAGGACCCTGCCAGTACTGGGGGCAGAGACAGGGTCTCTCAGAATCCAGAACTCTCCAGAAAGGGTGACCTGACCTTGTGACAAGAGGAAGTGTGACCTGCAGAGGGTTTTTTGTTGTTGCTCTTGTTGCTTGTTTGTTTTAAGAACAGGAAGAGCTAACACTTACCTGGTGCCTAGCACATCCCAGGCGCAATCCTGTGCCTTTTAACATATTATCTCACTTAGCGTTCAAGGCAGCCCTATGGGGAACAGGCATCATTACCCCATCTTGTAGACCAGGAAAGGAGAACTTAGATGATGTGACTGCACGAAGGTGACACAGCTAGGAAATTACAGAGCAGGGATTCACACGCAGGTCTGTCAGCTCTCAGGCGCCCTCTGGGTTCTCAAGGGAATGCACACGTGTGGTCATCTACAGTGTGTCCAGGCTTTCTGTCTTTTTATAAACTTTACTGGTTGTGTGCCCTTGGGAAGGAGAGGAATGGAATGAGATTTAGTTTATTAACACCATTAACTTTAAAAATTGAACAGGATCTGGCTTCCATCCCTCATTTCAAATCGAACCACATAATGGGGATGAAAACATATTGATTAGAGAGAAACTATTTATTAGAGGTAAAATTGTTTACAGTGTAAATAAGCTACATGTTCCATTATACATGACTTGGCCTTTCAACATTTCATAATCTGTTGCATTTAATTAGGCACAGTACATAAAGTATGCATCACAAGTAAACATTGGAAACACAATGGCAAATTTTTCTAAGATCTGTGCTTCATAAATTTTCAGTTTGCTAATCTCAGTAATTATGTTTTGGTGTCAGCTGCTTTTTCCAAACAAGTGCTGATTCTCTCCCTTAAGTCTTTAAGGAAGCCAAACTGAGGATGAACTCTAAAGTTCTGCACTTCTCCCTATTGAAGATTAAGTCATTAAGTAATATTTTTTCTCTTTTATTTAACATTGTTATTAAAATGGTAAATAAATGGAGTGATAGAATTTGAAATGTAAGGTACAATTAATGCTAATTAATAAATTGGCTTTCAGTGACTATAGAGACATTTTAGATGGTCTAGCTTTTTAAATTTGAATGACATTTTTCTTAAAGGCAAAGCAATCTGGGGAACTTTAGTGGTTTGAGAATTACAAAGTATCTGATTTTAATTATTTCAAGAATTCTCAGACCTGCCAACCCTCAGATAGAATACAGGAATGGGATTGTTGAGTCCTGTAGCTGTGTGAGCCAGCACAGTGCCTGGCAGTTACACTCTTCAGGATTATTAAATGACTTCTAAGTGACTTTTTTTTAAAAAGAAGATTGGTTACAGTTTTCATTGAAAAGTGCATGTTTTTTGAAAGTCTTTTTTTCTAATGAAAAAAAAAAAAACCAGAAATTACTCATCTGAAATCAATTTGAATATTTGAAAACACATAGAAAAACACAAAATTAGAATTTACTTGTAAACCCATTCCAAACAATAAAAGACACGTGTCCTAGTACTTTTTGTATGCATACATGTATGTGTATGTTTGCATGTACACACCTATGTATGTCTATGTGTATTTTTACCCCACCTCAAATTCTTATTCTCTATGAGAAGGAAGAAAAAGCCCTTTCCTCCTCTTTACAATACATTGTGAATAGTAACCCCATGTCAATAAATATTTGTCTTCAACATGTTTAATCAGTGATCATATTCCATTATACAGATGTGCTATAAATTAATATCTCCTCTCTTTTTACTATTTTAAATAAGACTGTAACAAATCTCTTTCATATGTATCTCTAAATATTTACTCAAGATAAATTCTAAGTAATGCTGAATCCAAACATATGTCTATCCATATTTGCTGGCTTACTTTACAGAAAGGCTATGCTAAATAATAAGTAAAATGTGTCTACTGCTCTCAGTTTATTTCTTTAAATGTTTTTGATTTCCTGATGGTAACAAATTTGTTTGTTGAGCTCTGAAAGGTCACTGTGACACATCTAAGTGACTGCCTGAGTGAGCTTTGTTTTTACAGCTCAAGGTCTTCCCTGGATGCATCCTGTCCAAGGGACTTCCACATGTCCTCACACAGAGAAATTAGTGCATCCGTGGGGCTTTCCTGGTGGTCCTGTGGTTGGGACTCCAGGCTTCCACTGTTGGGAATATGGGTTCTCTCCCTGGTTGAGGAACTAGGATCCCGCATACTGCACCGTGCAGCCGAAAAATAAACTAACTAAGTAAGATAAATAAATAAATAAAAGAAGTTAATGCAAACAGAGTGTGCCTGCTCACTTGAGGCAGCAGTCTTAAACGCGGGTGCACATGCTTCACAGAGTAGGTGAAGGTTTTCCAGAGGGTACAAGGGCATGCATGGTTTTAAAAGGGTTTCACTGGTCAGCTTTCCTTTGTGTGTGTGTGTGTATATATATGTGTGTGTGTATGTATGTATATATAAATGTATATATACATGCTGCTGCTGCTGCTGCTGCTAAGTTGCTTCAGTCGTGTCTGACTCTGTGCGACCCCATAGACGGCAGCCCACCAGGCTCCCTCGTCCCTGGGATTCTCCAGGCAAAAACACTGGAGTGGATTGCCCTTTCCTTCTCCAATGCATGAAAGTGAAAAGTGAAAGTGAAGTTGCTCAGTCGTGTCTGACTCTTAGTGACCCCATGGACTGTAGCCCACCAGGCTCCCCTGTCCATGGGATTTTCCAGGCAAGAGTACTGGAGGTGGGTGCCATTGCCTTCTCCAGTATATATACATACTCCTTCCTAAAACCCACTTGCCTCAGAAAGCTGCTAGGGTGGAAGTTCATGTGGTTGTCCTTTTTCCTCTTCCCCTTTCCACCTGTTCTTTTCCCACTTTATGAAATAGGTACTCCCACTCATTGCCCCAGAGTGTGAGACCCTTTCTGGTGCTCAACAAAGGATTGTGTGAAATATTGGTGATAACCAAACCTCCTTCAGTCAGCACTTTATAATCCAGCACCCTTCTGCTTAATACATGTGTTGATTCTGAATTGAAAAATGTGTTCAAAGTATTCAGTGGTTTACAAAAAAGTTAGTGAATCAGAATCTAACCAATGTTCCCCTCTGAAGAACTCTGACTTCATAAGGGGGAATTTCAATGCTGATAAAGATAGAATTTTTAACAATAAAGTGGTTTTTTTTCAGCTATTAAAAAAATAAATGAATGTGTGATAAAACCTTACTTTTGATGGTCAAAGTAAGTATTATTTATCAAAATAAGTATTTGTATTGCTTTGATTAATTTTAGATTCAGTGTACTGATAGCTTAATCCAGAACATGTTAAGCATGTAGAGCATTATAATTACAGGAAATAAAAAAGAGTTTAAAATATTCAATTTCCATATATTACTTGTAAAACATAAAAGTATATTGCATTAGTATAATATGGGAGGGAAATGAAATGGAAATACAGTTCCAAAAACAAAAGAGAACACAAAAATTTTGACTATTAAAGAAAAACAAGTTTATATGTTTTTAAAATGGATAGTGGGTATCAATTTTCTATTTATATTTGGTTGGATGCATTTTAAAGAACAGTGTTACAGTTTTATTTTAAAATGTCAACATTTATGGCATACTAAAATAACATTGTTTATAACTGTAAGCTCATAATGAAAAATTGTAGATGCCAACTTAAAAAATGTACAAAGGAGAAAAAAATGTATGAGCAAGTACCTGATTTTTCACCTTTTTTTTAGGCAGTATTCCAAGAAAAGGTGTGCAGACTACTAATATGGGATAGTCGCCTAGACAAAAGGCTGCCTCACCTGGCTTCAGGTGGTCTCACAGGAACTGTTCCCCGCAATCTCAGTCTCCCTTCCACTTAGTGAGCCCTGGGGTGGTGTGGGTGATGAGAGCACCAGCAGAGCTCTTCTTCAGGCTTTCCCTGGTCTGGAGCACTCTCTCCTCTCCTGTTTCTTAGCCAGAGGCTGCTGGTCCGTCAGGTGCTTCACCCTGGTACCCATGGCTTCTTGCTCTCTCTCGGCTCCCTTGTTCTCCACGATGAAAGTATTCCTCACTTGTTAGACCTCACTTCTTCCAGAAACACTCCTTGCAGAAACACTCCTTGATTCTCCTTTCCTATTTTCCTTTAGAATGGTGTCTCCTTCCCCTTTCATTATAAAAGAGAAGTTAAGAAATTAAGGGAAAGGGGAGTCAAGTCAGAAAGTAGAAAAAGTCTCTGGGATCTTGGAGAGGTCCAGGTAGATGGAGGCAGCTTATATTTTTGGCTTCTTTGTTTGAACAGGGCTTCTAGAGGTTTGTACCTCTGAAATATGGAGTCTCAGTAGAAATACTATTGAATTGAATTGAAGCTGAAGTCCAGTTCAAATTTCACCTTACCTTTGAATTCTCCTTTGATTTCCCATACCTGCTGGGGCTTATCTTCCTCCAGATTCCTTTTAGAGTCTGTTCTCTGTAGTTTAGTGTGTTATCATCACCATCATGCAATTTTTGTTAATTATTTGAATATGCAGCATTGTTTTTATGACCAGATTGTAAGTTCTAGGCAAGTAGAAGTTCCTGTTTATTTTTTTGTCTCCCCCATGGCACCTAGTACAGCACTGACTGTAACACGTATTCAATAAATACACCACAGTTAATTGTAAAAAAGGGGGGAAAACTGATAGGGAGTTATGGGGTTGAAATCTGGATTTGTCATCCTTCACTATATGATTTAGGGCCATTTGTGTACAGTCTGCATCTCTTGATTCTTCATGGATAAAACATGGGTGACAGTGATAATTAATAGTATTAGGTAATCACTATGGGCCCAAACCATTAATGTACCTAACATTTCTATGAGAAATATATTAACCTTATTATTGTTCTCATTGTATATGACAGGAATACTAAAATAATCTGTCCAGGGCCACTCATAGTAAATAACAGTGTGGATTTGAAACCAGACCAAGTCCCAAGTATTTATTCAACATGTGATACTGCCCACATCTGATGTATCTACCTCAGAGTTAAAGATTCTAAGTGAATCTGAGAATTAAGATTAAAGATTAATCTTAAATCTTTAAAGATTCTAAGTGAGTAGAAGGCACTGGGTATATTTTTGGGAAAAAAAAAAGTAAAAAAGTGATACAAAAGTTGAATTTAGTTACTGTATTTGGAAAGCATGTTTACTTTTCTCCCCAGCTGTATTGAGGTATAACTGAAACATAACACTGTTCAAAGTGTGCAGCAGATTGACACAATACATTTAAAAACTGCAAAATAATTACTACACAGTGTTAGCTACACCACCTCCATCCCATGACATAGTTACCATTTGTTTTTCCTGGTGAGAACACTTAGGATATACTCTTAGCATTCAAGTATGTGATACAGTATTATTAGCTATACCCAATCCCTGGTAACTTCCACTCTACTCTGTTTCTTTGAGTCTGTCTTTTTTAGATTCCACATTTAAAAACATTTTAATTTTTTGCAGTTCGTAGGTTATCTTTTCATTTATGGTTTCCTTTGCTGTACAAAAGCTTATAAGTTTGATTAAATCCCATTTGTTTATTTTTTGCTTTTCTTTTTATTGCCCTAGGAGACTGACCTAGGAAAGCATTGGTACAATTTATGTCAGAGAATGCTTTTCTTATGTTCTCTTTTAGGAGTCTGATGGTATCATGTCTTATATTTAAATTTTCAAGTCATTTGAGTCTCTTTTTGTATCCGATGTAAGGATGTGTTCTGATTTCATTGATTTACATGTGGCTGTCCAACTTTCCCAACAACACTTGCTGAAGAGACTGTCTTCTCCCTGTTATGTGTTCTTGCATCCTTGGTCAAAGATTAATTGTCCATAGGTGTGTGGGTTTATTTCTGGGCTTTCTGTTCTGTTTCATTGATCCATATGTCTGTTTTTGTGCCAGTACCATGCTGTTTTGATTACCGTAGCTTTGTAGTGTTATCTGAAGTCTGAGAGGGGTATGCCTCCTGCTTTGTTCTTTTTTCTGTGAATTGCTTTGGCAATTCTATGCCTTTTATCGTACCATGTAAATTTTCAAATTATTTGTTCTAGTCCTGTGAAAAATGTCATGGGTAATTTGATAGGAATCACATTAAATCTATAGATTGTTTGGGTAGTTTGGCCATTTTAACAATATTAATTCTTCCAATCCAAGAGCATGGAATATCTTTCCATCTTTGAGTCATCCTCAGTTTCTTTTATTAATGTTTGTGGTTCTTAGCATATAAATCTTTTACCTCCTTTGTCAGGTTTACTCCTAAATATTTTTTGATGTGATTTAAAAGGGATTGTTTGTTTACAGTCCATTTCTAGTGTTTCCTTTTTAGTGTATGATATGACCAACAAAGGCTTAATTTCCAAAATATACAAACAGCTCATACAACTCATAACCAAAAAAACAAACAACCCAATAAAAAAATGGGCAAAAGACCTAAACAGACATTTCTCCAAAGAAGACATACAGATGGCCAATAGGCACATGAAAGGAGGCTCATTGTTTCTAATTATTAGAGACATGCCAATCAAAACTATAAAGAGATACCACCTCACACTGCTCAGAATGACCATGATTAAAAAGCTTATAAATAACAGATGTTGGAGAAGGTGTGGAAAAAAGAGAATCCTCTTACACCATTGGTGGGAATGTAAATTAGTGTAGCCACTATGGAAAACAGTATTGAGGTTCCTCAAAAAACTAAAAATAGAGTTACCATATGACCTAGCAATCCGTTTTCTAGGCATATACCCAGACAAAGCTGTAATTCAAAAAGATACATGCACCCTTAGGTTTATGGCCTCACTATTTACAATAGCTAAGACATGGAAACAAACTAGATGTCCATCAACAGATGAATGGATAAAGAAGATGTGGTGTGTGTGGTGGTGCACAGATTGAAATATTACTCAGCTATAAGAAAGAATGAAATAATGCCATATGCAGGAACATGGATGGGTCTAGAGATAATCATACTAAGCGAAGTAAGTCAAAGACAAATACCATATGATATCACTTATATGTGGAGTCTAAAATATGACACAGATGAACATATCTAAGAAACAGAAACATGCTCAGAGATGAAGAGAACAGACTTGTGGTCGTCAAGGGGGAGGAAGGCTTGGGGGAAGAAGGATTGAGAGTTTGGGTTTAGAAGATGCAAACTAGTATATATAAACAAGGTCCTGCTGTATAGTACAGGGAAGTATATTCAGTATTCTGTGATAAACCATCATAGAAATGAATATGAACAAATATATATGTGGCTTCCCAGGTGGCGCGAGTGGTAAAGAACCCGCCTGCCAGTGCAGCTGGACATAAGAGACTCCAGTTCAATCCCTCAGTCGGGAAGATCCCCTGGAGGAGGGCACAGCAACCCACTCCAGTATTCTTGCCTGGAGAATCCCATGGACAGAGGAGCCTGGTGGGCTACAGTCCATGGGTCGCAGAGTTGGACACGACTGAAGCAACTTAGTACACACACAAATGTATAACTGAATCACTTTGCTGTTCAGCAGAAATTAACACTAAACCAACTGTACTTAGATAAAACATTTTTTAAAAAGGAAAACATTGTACTTTTTAAAGGCAGTTGGCAGTCTGCAAGTGAATAGAGTCGGGGGAATGCATGGCTATAGTAAATGAGAGGGAACAGAAGCTTTTCCAGTCACTTGTTGGCCTTGCAAAAGGGCTCCAGAAAATAAACACTCTGAAAAATGCTCACTACTCATTCCCCTGATTGCCAAAGGCATTCAGCCTGGGAGCTGGTAGTGATGAACATCAGTAGGAGGAGGAGAGTACTTGTGTTTTTATTCTCATATTTAATTGATCTTAAAATTCTTGCCCAGCCCTTTACCTTCTGCACAGTCCAGAGTCATGAATCCTTGATATGTGGCTCAAAAGAGAAGCATGGGACAAAATATTCCTTTTCTCTTCACCAATTTCCTGCCCATGTTTCTATTCTGGGACCAATGTACAGACCATTGGTCAAAGACAGAGTAAGCTCTGCTCTCCTTCCAGCATGTGTGTACAGCCTGACTCCATTGTGAGCCCTGTGTAGGAGGGGCCTGCATGTGCTCTGTAGCTTTTGGTGCTTCCTACTGGCTGACTTTTGCAACTAATTGTATCCATCTGTTTTTAAAAGGTGAAAAAGAACTCCTGAATTTAGGTGTCTTTAAAAGGTGAAAAAAAAACTCCTGAATTTAGGTGTTGATTTCTACATTAATTACACTGATCCCAGTTGCAGCAGTGTGGTCTTAATAGCTGATAGCTGCAATACCCAAATCTGTGATATCAGAATGTGACGTGCATATTTTAATTTGAGAAATAGTTTAACATTTCTAGATATTCATTTAGATGTGGTTATGCAGGTTAAACATAACGTATGATCACTGCTTCTTTCATTGCTTCCAATTAAACCTTGCTTGTTAGTTTAACCTCTAGGTAATCCCATCAAACAATTGATGTCAAGGAAACACTGCCCACAGTAGCTTCGGATGAGTGGCCATTAATTTTAATTGCCTTGATATTAAAGATTAAGAAGTATTGGGACTAGCAGAATAGAAATGATCTGATGTCAAGCAAATCCACTTGCTAAAGCTTCCCCAGGCTGCTGGTGATATTAAAATTTTACTATGAGAATTAAATAAACCTTTATTAGTGATGACTGTTGTTTGATTGGTCCAGGGGTATGCATAAACACAGGATTCTTACATATCTGGAGATGAGACCTTCAATGGTATGGAGATTCCTCAATTATGAAACTGTTAATAAAGCTGTAATCTGATTTTCCTGGCTAGGTTTCATTAATGTATTATAGCTTCTCTGATTGTCAAGGTAATATTAACTACAAAGTATGGAATCCAACAGAGAATTGTTTAGAAGAAGAGAATTCTAAAATGGGCCTTTGTTGCTAAATTCAGAGTTGGGGAATTTTCATTAATTATGCTTAAGAAATGCCAAATTCCCTCTCAGCCAGGAATATCTCCCTTTCCACTATATATTCAATATTTAACTCTTTCAAAGGCCTGACAGTCTTAATCAGACAAGCTAGAGTGATGTTGTATATTGAAGGGAGTTTTTGTATGGCAGCTCTCTAGGTCTGCCTTCTGAGCTGAGGACGTGCTTGTGAAAGGTAGGGTAGGCTTGTGAAAGTAAGGGCTATGAGAACTTGCTTTAACAAGCATAACCAGAACAAATACCACCAGAGTTGTTTTCAGTCTTAATTCAGAACCTTTATTTTTAGAGACATAATTCTGGTATGGGAATGAATCTCATAGTCACTGAGGCCGCCTTCTCCTGGTGCAAAAATCCCTCCCAGAACATCTGCGTCCATCCTCCTGGAGGCCTGGGCCCCAGGTTAGCATCACGTCAGCCCTCTCCCTCTCCCCTGGCCTACACTGTGAGTCAGTGGCCAAATTCTGCCTATTTGTCTTCCCTGACCTCTGCCCTTTCCACAGCTCCTGTTCCGCCTCATCACCTGTGTACCTACCTACCTAACTCTGCCACCCAGTTGCATGCCCTACACTATTGTGCCAAGCACCTGCCCCAAGCATACGGGGCTGAAAGAAGGCAGAGTGGAGTTGGGTCCCTCAGGTCTGTTTGAGAGCCTAATATTGTGACAGCCTAGATACTGGAACTAAGGCCCGTACGTGGAATTGGAAGGGAACCAGATCTTAGTTCTGAGTAAAGAACTGTGTATCCATTGGAGCTGCCTACAGTGGAATCAGATTCGAAGTGAGTACCATGTCGCTGGTGGTGGAGATGCCATGACACAAATAGAAAATAGAGAAGGAGGTGCAGGTTTAAAGAACACCCAAGTTCCATTTGAGATCTGTTGAGCTGCAGGTTGTGGCAGAACATTTATAAGAAAATGTCTTAAAAATCAAGAACTGAAATTCTTCATAGAAGTTAGGGATAGAGGTGGAAGTCTGGTTCACAGAGACCATAGTTAGAATTGTTAATAGAGATAAGATTGCTTAAGGAGAAAGAAGAGAGCTAAGAGCTTGAGTCTTGGAGAAAGTGTGTATGTGCACACACACACACACACACCATAGTGTATCAGGGAAGGAGAAGCAGAAGCATAATGTCACAGGTGATAATTACAAGTGTCAGATGCTGCTGAGTGGCAAAACAAGTTGAGAGAGAGAAGGTCATTAGATTTGGAACAGGTGTGAGGCCTGTGTGATGACAATCAACCACCTAGCCCTTGAGATTGTTAAGATGCTACTTGAGAAAATGTGTGCAAAAGGCTATGTGTAATGCTTGGTGCAAAGGAGATGCTTGTTAAATAGTTACTATTACCACCACTGTTTGAAGAAAAGAAGGGACACAAAATCCTTCCTTGCTGGTGAGGGAGACGACAGTGGAACAGAAATGGCTAGGAAGCCCTGAACTGCAGCATATTTGCTTCCCGACGAGTTTTGGCTTGTTTCTGTCTGAACCTGCACTCATGGTAACTGCACAGGTCTTCAGCGAATGTGCTGGCGTGTGTGCACGCACATATGTGTGCACAGTGACCCCCCAGGATGGGACTGCATGCAGGCAGCAGCAGGCCAACATTGTCTTCCTCGTGTGGCTCCCTTGCCAGGGCTCTCTAGCTTTCCCTGGAAGGATGAGCACCATGGTTTGAAGAATGAGAGGTCTATTTCCAAAGCAATTAAAGGCTTGGCAGAGATGGTCAACCAGCATGCCCACTGGTATAAATTGGGTTGGAGGGCTCATATCACTCACTCCTTATCCTTTTCTCAGAGTCCCTAAATAACTATTCAGGATGAAACTGTGACCCACTCCGCCTGATACCACTGCAGCATGCTCTTTTGAAAGATGATTAAGAAATTATTAAGAAGTATTTTTAAACTGTTACTTTAACAAGAGAGAGGTCAGAGCCTTTTACACAGCAAAGTGGGTACCTATTCATACATTGCTGTGTGGGTTTTAGCTTCTTCTTTATATAGCTCAGCTCCCAGGTGCCTGAACACTCATTGTAACTATAAGCAGTGCATCTTGGGCTGAAGTTTTGTTGTCAGTGAAGTGTGATGAAATCTGCCTGTTGCCAAGTTCCTCCTAAGAAATCTCTTCCATTTGTGCTGGTTGACATCATAAGTAGTTTGCAAAAGAAAGAAGTATATTCCACCTGATGAAATCAGCTGCTGATTCTGTATTTGCATTTGACCTTATTGAATTGCTTGAGTTTTCACGTTGTGACCTTCTCACATGTTAACTGGCAGAACTTGAGCAGCCATCTTGGCAGACGTACAGTATCTTCTAAGGCAGGAGACAAAGGGGTTTTTCATCCATTATTAATTGATGTTACTCTTTTCAGCAGACCAAACATGATTCTACTGTACAGCTGCCAAAATTGTTCCAGACCCCAAAAGAACAAGTCATTCTTTCACAAGTGTTTCTTATTATTTACCTAACTTAACAAACGTTTCCTTTCGTTTTTCAGCTCCTTTGGGGATGGGGGGAGGACTAATCATTTATATATGAATTGGTATACACCAACTGAATATTTTTGATATATTTAAATATTTTTATTTACCATTTTAGTAACTCCAAGAAATTGTCTTATTCCAAGAGTGTTGAGAGGTTTGCCAAAAGAGTGAGTGAGCCTCAGCACCATTCTTCTTTATCCCCGAGATGTGATCACAGGCTAGAATCAAGTGTCTCCCAAGGTCTCCCCCGGGGGTCCTACAGTTAGTATTGGAAATTTGATTTTTGTTTGTTTCCTCCTTTGACTCTCGCTTCCCCTTACTCACGTCCTTGTGATTTATAGGTGTCCAACTGGTTTGGCAACAAACGAATCAGGTACAAGAAGAATATTGGCAAGTTTCAGGAAGAAGCCAACCTCTATGCTGCAAAGACAGCCGTGACAGCCGCGCACGCAGTGGCCGCAGCCGTGCAGAACAACCAGACCAACTCGCCCACCACGCCGAATTCTGGTGCGTATGGGTGCTCACTCCCTCCTCGGCTCAGGAAGCCCGAGGCCACACATCCCCACCTCATGGGCCAGGACACAAGAACCATACTGAGGATACAGTGGACTCATAAAGATTTCTATTAAAATACAGGCTTCTTCCTCGAATCAGTGAATGAGTGGTTGACCAGAGGGCCTGTAAACCCACTGTTCATAGTGAGTGCCACTCACTACCAGGAGAACCTGGAACTTACACACTTAGAAGTGGTTTTTAATTCAGCAGTGAGGCCCAGTGCTATCCCTAATGATTATTTTAACTATATTGTTCCATGTGCCATTTTAAAATCCGTAGTGGTCTGTCAAAGAACGAGTGAAATAGCAGAAGTGGGAGATTGACCTATTGCTGTGAGTAATGAGACTGGAATGCTGGGGTTAGTACCACAGTGCTTTCTCCCTGATGTGGCTGCAGACTCAAGTCTGCGGTCCTTCCTCAGTACCTGTGCTGACTTGGTAGGCTCAGCACGTGGTTAGCTGATCAGGACATGGTTAGCTGTGAGAGATGTGGTAGTTAGTACATGGATGCAGTATCTTGGCTCCTTATACAATACATTTTGGCCAAATTTTTTGTGGCATGTTTGATGGAATTGGAGACGTTAAAATTACAGGGAACTTGAGTAGCAACGAAAGATGTGCAGCTAGCCCAAACAGATGGGCTTGAGAAGCAATTCAAGGGGCTTTTCTAAGGAGATAATTTAAATATAATCTTTAAAAATTCAGAAAGGGAGGGTTTTTTGTTTGTTTTGATGTCTTCTTTTTCCCTCCATCCCACCTCAACCCCCCCCCCAGGTTCTTTTTAATGGAACGTGGAAACTGATGAAAGTTAGGCAGAGTGAATGGCTAAGAAAGAGCTTCAGGGACTTTCTGGAGGGCTAGTGGTTAAGACTAAGGGGCATGGGTCAATCCCTGGTTGGGGAACTAAGATCCCACATGCTGCTTGGCATGGCCAAGTAAATAATAAATACCTTTTTAAAATAAAAATAAATAATAAAAAGTCTGGAGGAATTTTTTTTTA